>NW_020654972.1:4081930-4107051 GCF_003589595.1 Hyposmocoma kahamanoa | reverse complement strand
ACACACACACACACACACACACACACACACACACACACACACACACATCACACACTTTACGTGAGCTAGTTCTGGCCAAAATAATCCTTATTCAAAAACATGAAATTATTTTTACATATATTTGAGAAATTGCTTAAGCGTCTATAATAAACGATAACATATTATAAATTTTAATGATTTTTTTTTGCGGGAAGTGAGTAATTCGTTTTTCATCGATTCTAAGAAAGTCAGTCAAGTTAACTACAACAACTATTGTATTAACAGTGCGATATATTATCATATTTGTTGCTGTCGCTAAGATACAAAATAAATACTTGCCTTCAGAACACGCGGGCGACACGACTAGAACAATATGTTTCAAATAGAAGTCGTTAAGAAACACTGAAAGTAATGCTTCATCCAAAAAGAATTCAGTAACGGAGTCATGGCAACAGACGAAATCGATAAACAATGTATCTCTGGACAGGTAGAATTTCCTGGAACACGGAATCAACATTAATCTATGATAGTCTTTTAACGTAAAAGATTTAGATCCGAAATATTTATGAAACTTTTTATAAAAATAAAACGACCTCAAAAATTAGTGTAATTACATCTATTTAGGGGTTTTCATTAAAATGGGTTAACAGAAAGAGGGTGTAATCCAATAAACCGAATTGCTACCCTTTAAAAGTTTGCATGGGATCACTACTGGGTTACTTTTGTTATGTGGTTATTGGTGTGGTTGTCTGGCACATTATTATTATTAATTAAATTCGTAGTCTGTCGAAATGGGAGCTAATAACCTCCTAAATACACGGTGCATATCGCCTGGTGCATATTATAAAATGTAACGTATGTGGTATGCAAAAATTCGTTGGATATGAACTCTGAACGTTGTTTTCGGGAGCCTTCACACTATCGGTACGGAATTGCAAGAAGCCAATCAGAAAAATAAAGTCCATGTAATAAGGGCAAAAAAGCACCCACAAACGCACTGCATCCGATTCGTATTCGTTCCAAATCCGAGACTGCACAAATCCTATTGTATATGTATATATATAAGACACAAGTAAACAATTTTACTTAGTTTAGGTATCACCTAGATTAATTTGAACTACTAACCTTAATTAAAGTAATGTAAACATAAAATAATTTCATTGTTTGCGACAATTTGGCGCATATATGTAAATAATAGGTTATTTAATAGGATTTATGTATGTATTTAGGTTAATATTTTATACAGAAATAAATTTATCTTTATCTTTATATATATATATATTCCTATTGTTTAGACAATAGTACAATTTTCTAAGCTCAAACATAGTCATACGAAACTGAATATACATTTTGACAATAGAATCCAGATGAGTCTCAATTGAAGAAGAGGTTACAAACAGACATGTAATGCTTTTCTGATCGGCTCAAGCTGATTGCGCGTTAATAGGTAAGTGTGCAAACCGGCGGTGATCCGCAAGACAAAGGACATTCAATTTATGAATGTATTACTATATTTTAAGCCAATACAATTTAAATAAGGCATACATTTCTATGCTCTGAGATGCAGAGAGAAATGCTCTGCAGAGCATTCAAATTTATACCTCATTTCAATGGAAATAGCACAAAATATACATTGATAAATTTAATGTTCTCTACAGTCTGTCCGCCGATTTAAGCTGGTCGTATTTTTACACTATATAAACAATCAGATACACAGGTCCATTACGTACAATCATTACAATAGCCTGTGATTAATATTACGTCTAGACTCGCTAAGCGTGAAGATTAAAGATCTATCTATACGAGTCATTTCCGCAGCGCCATCACCTCATAGATTCACATCACTAATATGTACGGCATAACTTCATAGTAACTATATAAAGTTGGATTTTGTCACACACGAATAAAGTCTAGGCACGGGTGGTTTTGTGGTGCTACTGTACTCAAGCCAGGAAGTACCTACTTACATACTAAAGAACAAATTACACTCAAAAATAAATTAATAAATACATTGGCAAGACATGACATAAAATCAATACTATTTCTTTATTTCATCGCGTTAATTTTTGTACTTACGTGTTGACAAATTAAGCCGATTTTATTTTATACTAAAATCAATTATTTACTATCGCATTTGAGACACTTAAAAAACTCACTGAAACATATTCCTGATCCACAGCTCCCAGTGTGCAGGATCTAAAGCTGGTATGTTGGGATGGTCGGTCAATGCAAGCAATCCCAATACTTTCATCTGTTCATTTATCATAACTATAGACAGAGCTGATCGTTCACTATAAATAAAAAGTAAGTGTAAGTAAGTGGTAAGTAATAGACTGCGCACTTTAGTCACACATAGTTCTCGAGTACCAAGATGGGACCAGTTCAGGGTGATGTACAATAGGATAGGTACCCTAAAAATACAGGATTATCGTTACAAAACCTGGAGTATCTTAAGTAGGGGAAAGAGAAAATTCCATCTTCATTCTAACTGACGTAGGGTTCACTTTCGTGCGCTCGCTACCTATATATAAATAGCATAATTATTGCCAGACAACGGACTATGAGTATCTTTCGTTGTTTTAATACCTATAATGTTTGCTAACAATTGAGTCGTACTGGATCCACACAATGAAACAGCACCTATTATGGGACCTTAGAATTTTATAAATGAAAAATTCAATACAGGCTGGTATGAAAATTTCCATGACAATAAATAATGTTTATTGAAATCAATTTAAATTCTAAAAATAATTGTATTGAGCATCCATACAACCTAGTCGTCGTCGCTGCAACAGAAAAGCTTGAAATCCAAAGGCACTCTTAATACATTGTGTTAAGAGTGTCTTACCACTTACTTACTTAATTTTTTTCAGAATTGATTTTTTTACAAACGAAATTAAAGCCATTTGTAAAGTGTATATCGTTTTTCTTGTAAAATTTCGAAGTAAGTTTGCTTTTTTTTCTATCGTGAAAATTTTTAGGAAGGAGTCGTGTTTTCACACCGTATAGTAATCAGTGTATGTATATCCTCAATTTTACTATATATTTTTTCCAAAGTAATTAATTCAACACTTTCACTGTTATTCGGAATCAACCAAAGCCGTTTGAGTTAGTATAGACTCTTAAAGGCGTACTTAATTTTAGTGCAAATTACATTGCAGCGGACCGGAATGGAAACTAATTTTTGTAAGGAAATTGTACATAGCATAATGAACTATATCAAATTATGTAACGTACAAACTAGATACGATATGGTAGTTGCGGGAATTCCTGAGACTGCGCGAGAATTCTCCGGAAGACACGCAGCTTATTTCTTGGTTCACATCTGTTTGTAAGTTCCACAATTGACAGTTCCATATGTCATGGTTACAAAATTCGCTTTCGTCCCGCGGCTTGTAAAGGCTGCTAACAGATTGACTGCACGTTTGCAGTTAATGCGCGAAGTCGTAATCAACTTGTTTGTGTCTTGTGACTGCATGCAGTAAATGCGTGAAGAGAGTCGTTATCAACTTCGTGCAGTCGTGGTCTCAGCTGCATAAAGTTGATTACGACTTCACGCAATAACAACAAACATGCAGTCAATCTGTTAGCAGCCGAAGAGCGCCTTCAAATTAGACGCTTGTAGAAGCGCTGCAGCGGCACGTCTTTGGCGCTGCAGTCGCGCCAACACTAATTATCACACAATATCTAGTCTGCGACTTTGACGGTGCACCTGCGCTTCTGTATCAGCAAGCCATATATAAGCGGTCCCCTTTAGGCCCTAATAGTCAATATTTTCTTAAACTTGATATTTGTACAATGTTTTACATGTTAAAAATATAAGGTTTATACTTTCAACTGTTTCTTCATTCGAGAACCTAAGTTCCCTCAGCAAGCAAGATACAGGGACATGTATCAAACTCATATACATCATTTCACATCATAACAATTGTAGAACTGTTTAAGATATACCACTATTTTTCAAACGAAATCGAAAATGACTTACATCACCAAACCAATACTTTGAACATTAAACAAAGTTTTAGTTTCTTCACGTTTCCAAAACGCTTCTATCTCAATTTTATCCTGATCGACAGCCTTGCGAAACCGACGCCCTTTGGGGCCCACTGTGAAATCGAAATAAATCGACATTGTAACCTAACTAAATATAAGATTTACAATTAAATAAGATATGATGGTTACAAAGCTTTATAGATATGATTGTGAGATTATCTAGTAGACCATGACATTATAGGTGGAACACGCATCTGTTACTTTCTTATTTAACTGCATTCAATACATAGTAAGATAATTTTGACAATTTATTTTCCACATCAGTGTCTGGTCACCAATGATCGGAATAGGTGTTCCAAATGAATAGATAAATGTCTACATATAGATACAAGGAATAACATAGAGTCGTTAAAGCCACCAAATATTAATTACTCTTTTCGAATTCCGAAAATAGTTTTACTGCATCGTAGGTTAAAACTACTCAGGAAGCTGAAGTTGGATTTTAAAATAATACTAGGGGCACCATGTAAAAAAATGTATTAGATAATCATTTACCTTTCAATTAATGAACATTTTTATGAGTTATCATTATAATGTATAGTTATCTACGAATTCCATTATGAAATGAAAAAGTAATTAATGTTTGGTGGTTTTGTCACTCCTAATATCTATTTGTAGACATTTATATTTATAGACACGTCGTACTTATCTACCATTGTTGTGATAAACATAAATCAAAATTACTTCTAAAACTGTCTTATATAGGATAAAATAAAATCCATTAAAAATGTATGCCAAGAAAATATATTACAACCATTCACATTTAAAATTAAAACTAAAGTATACAAATTAAAAATTAAAACAACGCGTATTCGTAATGCGTGATCGTATGTCGAGAGAGTTTATAACACCCTTTTTTTTGAGGTTGAAATATTAATCGCAAACGCTTTAATACTGATCCGGCTTAAGTACCTATCGCGCAATTTGTTATTAACAATATGCAATTAAATGTTGATTTATAAAGGAATTACAGTCCCAAGCTGCCGGATACTAGGATACTATTGGCCAATTACAGCGAATGATATAAAGTGCTATTGCTAAAGCTGAATGAGACTCACGATCAACGTGAAACGACTCTATATTACATTATGAAGGACGTTGGGCATTAGGTATCTATTTGTATAAAACGACTTTATATTTGTACCATAATATTTTATACTACATTTAAAATATCTCTAAAATAATAACATTCTATCAATCAAAAACTAAAAATAGGCACGTAATATTGGGAAACCCGAAAAGCTTACAAAACTAACGTCAAATCGTGTCATAATACTACAATATAAATTCAATCACAAAAACAAACTACTCATAATCATTAAACGCACGTACATAATTATCAACTTAATTATCCATTAGGTATTGCAAATTAGACATTATAATATACATATCAACATCTCAAACTCCGAAAAATAACTGGACTGTCGCGGACACGAGCACTCGTCATATAGACTGTACAAGCGCCGTTAGAGTAAACCATGCTTTCTGTCATTTTTACCTTCCTTTAGACTCACCATTTATGATTTACATATAATGCTAACCGGCGGGTAGGGATTCTAAATTGCCCTCTATTTCAACGGTAGCGCTATTGAAAACAAATTTTTAACATCTTTACAAATTGAACAATAATAGGTGGCAACAGCTATACTTTACACAAGAATTTAAAAATCCGTGTCCGCGATAGTACTTTTATACTATGTATAAGGGTAGAAGTCATATTTGTTAACTGCATTGGGTTTGTTGTCAATAGAAATATAGTTTTAAGGTCACATTTCGTACATTCAACACATTGTTTGTCTAAAACCTAACCACGGAATCAAAACAAAATATTAGATATACAATTTGAACTCAAATATTATAATATACAATTTCGGTTTGAGAATAAATAGTTTATCAGATAATTGGCGGCAGGTTTTTTACTTTGAACAGATGCGTATGGGATTTGGAGCGACTGACATTTTGGGGTGACTTGTTAGGTGGAGTATTCAATGTTGCGACCGTATTCTGACGGGATAAAGGCTTGTGAGCACTTAAAGGAGCTCGTGGCGTGGCAAAGCCATTGTTATTGAGCTTAATTTGCGATCGAGTCAACCTGTTAGGTGTAGTCAACAGGTCTCCCTTCGGAGTCATAGGCATAATATTTATACTGGGAATATTCTCCTTAGCTAGTTTAGACGTCACGGCGAAATTTTTCCTCGGAGTTTTTTTTGGGGTGTTCTTAGGAGTTTTCACTTCTGTTAACACGGGACAAACGTTTAACGTGGGAATGATTTCTTTTGCAGTAGCCATTGAACTGCGACTGATCTGCTTCTCGTTTATACAGTCCTGTAGAGTAAAAGTAATGTTATTTAAATTGAAATGCCTTGTTACCTATTGTAATACAAAAAAAAAACGAGATAGCAGCAATTTGTGAAAGTAAGCATAGAGTACAAATATATTTTACGTCGTTTGTTTTTTCTTGTGGTAAAACTGATGTATACCTTAAAATCAGTATAAGTTGTGAGCATAGTGGTCTCCATGAGGGGATCCTTGTTGACGTTTTCACCCCGGGATTCTGTAGATGGCGCCGTGCTCACCGACATGCGACTGCTGCTGCTGCGCCGCTTGCTGCCGTGGGACTAGAGATTTACAAAAAAAGCATACAGATAACTGTATGTTCAGAAAAAGGAGTCCAACTTTTGACTTCACCCTGTTAATAACGTCTAGTCACGATCAATAGATGACAGAATCTATGGATGAACTTAATACACACGACATATCGATGCCTCACTTTCTCAAACTCGCATCTTATAAAGAGTGATTACTCAGGAGATGGCAAAACTTTCTAATTATTTTAAATTTCTTATTAAGAAGTTAATTTGGATTTGAAATCAGCCAGCAAAATTTGTATATACAATCCATTTTTTGCATTTCAGTAACTTTGTACTTTAAGATGAGTTTGAGAAAGTAAAGCGACGATATGTTATGTGAAAACACTCGCCGAAATTCATTCCAAGCTATCAAATATTTATCTAAACATAATAACAATGTCATTACAGGGTTATCGCAATTCAACAATGTAACTGAAAGAATTTGTGCAAAGTCACCTTCTCGAATTCCGACAATGAGCATGCAAATACATCGACCTCAACAAAAATGCTATTGAATAATTAATAGCCCTTGTAAGAGGAGCAAACTTTAAAATATTTGTACGAGCTACTGAGACTTGTAAAATGTGTCCCATCGTGCGTCTCCAGAGATCGGCTTTAGGAATCACTACTTTCAGTGACTAAGCATTTTTGGGTTATGCAATCACCCCTTTAAGATGAGGAAGACATGTTTTGCCAAGGTTAAATTACGCCTTATTTCTAGTTTATTATATCTTACCATTCCCATTACGAAAAGTGTAGGATACATCAAAAGGGTAACATGGATAGACTCCATACTCCTTAAATAGAGAAACTTAAGGAACTTGTTTTGAAGTTTCTCCACTGTTCACGTGACATGAACAGACAACCTGACCGGATATAAATTTGCCACGTGACGATAATAAACTACTCAGCAGTGCACTGACCAAATAGCAATGTGCAAGATCTGCCTGCTGAGTAGACGTTCCCTTTGTTTTATATTTAAAAATAATATAGTAATATACACGCACACATGTATATAGTTTATATAAATAGTCCAGCTTTTTACAAATAAAGATCTCTTTGAATCCAGACATCAACGCTGTCTCATTGACGACGGAACTCTCCTAACTACAGCATCCTCCCACTGCGGCCAAAACCCCTTTAGCAGTCAGCTTATCTGATCAGTCTTGTGAGTCTGTGACACTGATCGCTGATCCTTCCCACCTTCCGTCTGTTACCTTGGTCGCACGGTAACAGGATTCCTCTACTATCTATATACGTATATATAGTAGTGTACGGTTTGGGCTAGGCTGTCATGTAGGAACATAGGGTTGTTTGTGATAGGTTACAGTTTTCCCTTACAATTTCATGTATAACCAACTAGCTTTGATTACACATACGACGATACTCAACAGCAACACTCCTATCACACCCAACAAATACTACACAAAGACAGAGATAAAGTTAGTTGGCTCTACATCCACCAAGTGCGTATATTTGTACTCGTAAGGGTTCCAAATCATACTGCCACTTTCCAGCTTGCTTCCAATTAACGCATTATGTAATAACAGCAAATGTGCCCTGGCAATTCTTTGCTTCTTGAAATACAAATCCAAATCCTTTAAATACCCTCGTGGTTACATCTGTTATGTGCGCCAGGTAAGATAGTTTGATAGAATCATTCCTAAATCGCGTGCGGAAATGGTGTGAGTAACTTGAACTAAATCCATTGTGTAGTTGAAATTAATTGGTACGCGTCAATAAAACTGAGTTAAAATTGAGTTTAGGCTTGTCAAGAATGGACAAACATTAGGTAAAATCGCTACTATAGCTGTAAGGTTTTAAATTATTCAATCTACGCCTTAGGAATCGTATCCTCACCCTTCGTTTATGTTTGAGAATGCTGCCATTGACTTTTGGAGTCTTAACAAGACCGTTGTAGTCCAGTTTTCGCTTTACGTAATCGCCTTTGCCTTCGGCCACGGCTCGTGCTGCCAGACGACCGCTAACACGCCTGTAAAAATATTTTAGTACCATAATAATATATTTTAGGTTGAATATAATAAAATAGATAAAATCAAATTGCTAAATTTAGAAATCAGTATACTCGTCATATTTAGCTATGCTACTAGTATTCAGTAAATTGAAGATGAATTTAAATCAAGGAACTTATCATTGCAGATTGCGTTCACCCATAGTCAGTGAAGCCGGGTTTTCACATTACAAGCGCGCACGTACCCAATTCGCTCGCACTAGAATTGTCCTCGGAATATAATTGACACATTACGAGATCAATAGGTTCCGAGTATCATTTATCAAAGCTACTCCCAACATATCAGTTTTCAAGATGACGATTGATCTTCTCATTTAATGCCATTTTGTTTTGTCAATTTATTCGAGTAGACTTATGAAAATAGAACACTATCCTAAATAATGAGCATTAATAGTTTTAAAGCAAAATATAAATCAACATTACTAACGACGACAACTTGCTGCAGAAAACTTGAAGCATGCTTACTGTAAAACCTTGAAAATAGTAAAATACTTTTGACACATATCCCTAAGATAAATAACTATTGAAATAATAAAAGACAAGTCTCACGCACACATATACACACAATGTCGAGCCCCATGAACTTGTTTACTTGTATTATTTTCTCTTTTCCTTTTTTAGACAATAATTTATTACTATGCCAATAACTATAATTATAATCTTACGAGCATTTTTTTTTTGGATACCGTTACGAGCTAGGTTATAAGGAATAGATATAAGATAAAAGCCCTCGTAGCAATGACTCCCGCCCAATACCATAAGGGAGTAGGCAGAGGCTGAAAAACAGCGCCGCACGTTACCATCGCCGTTTCGGCATAAACTGAGCCTATACCTTTTGTCTCAATTTACTTTTACTGTTTTGAATGTTTTGTTTTTTAATTTTTTGACTTCTTTGCCACGTATAATTTTTTTTAAATGTTATTCTGAGACAATAAATTATTTATTTATTATTTAATCAACTCTGATCGGATGACGATGTCTGTGTGCACTCGGATCAGGCCCTGTACTTCTAACTCTACTCCGTCCAAAACAATTACTGTCAAATAAGTTATACATGACCAAATCAATAGACGCACGGTTTCCGTAACCATTACTTCGACCACCGCCAACCGCACTGAACGGATTATTTTTAACTAGGTAGCGACATGGATCGTAAAAAGAGTGTTGCACTGCTGTTATTGATAAGAAAGTATAGGAAAAAAACACAACGAAGGTTAACATCGAAGGAATGCGCGATGCGGGCAATTCGCAAACTCTTGCGATGCGTCGTGCGAGCTCATAGATTTCTGCGTCGCATCGCAGTTTTGTGTTTCGACCCTATTACTTATTTGGCAGTAATTGTTTCAGAGAACGAGAGTAGACTCCCAGATGTGTAGTCTCGGTTTGCGCACGCTTGTAACGTGTAAGCCCGGTTTAAACGACAGTTACCAGATTACAAGTAGAAACGAAAACAAATCAAGATTTCATTGTAAATAAATTGGACGCTGAATAATTTTTTCAAAATATTTTGCTCTCTTTAACGCTCTTTTCTTGTATGATAAAATACTAATAATAATAGATATTGAAACGGCGGACGACGGTGAGGAAGATTCCGATTACATAAATCAAACATACTTCAATAAATTATCAATACAACAAAGTATACAAGTTTTAAGTGTTGATTTCTATGTAAGCGAACCTATGGAGAAAAACTGTACATATTTCTCATTCCCTCTACATTTGCAAATGCCTAATTAAACGTAATGTATGACAGGGTTTAATATTTATTGCTATTGTCGCTAATCAGGGAAGACTTGCCTTCTCGTGACGCAACGTTCTCGCTTCATAACTTTCGCAATTCAAACGAGCACTGAAAGAAGGAATGAAAAATACGTGTGTGAATTTTATTCGAATGTTTACAGCATTTAGTAACGGAATAGATGTTTAAACTTCGGTTACAATGCTTAACGCAGAAGATAGGTAATGTATTTTTTAATATGGCGTAGATTTCCAATGAATACATTTCTCAATTTGTCCAAGTGCAAAGAGAGTCGTCTTTATTGTTTCCACATCTTGACTATAAGTCTGTAAAACAATTCCTCTCCAATTTTCCAACTTTGTGTATAATTTTATTACTAATGCGTGAAACAAAATCTTTGTTACCAACTGTAAAAAAATAGTATGCTTAGTATCGTATATAAGTTTAGTAGCAGTTGAGCTCCTTGAGAAAGAGTTCGTCCAGGGAAGTTTTTTTTATAATGTCAAGTGACGGGACGAACAAGTTGTGCGCCTGATTTTAAGCTACACGCCCGTCCATAACAGTTGCAGTGCCACCCAGAGCTTCCAATCGCAAAGATTTGAGAGGCACTGCCACTGCGCCACTTAACCCACTTTAGCCGTCAAGCAGTAATGTGAGCATTACTGTGTTCCAGTTTTGAAGGGCAAGGGTACTGGTGAAATCACAGGCACATGGGACTTGTCAACTTACGTACCTGTGGGACAAGTGCAGTGGCAGTGCCCCTTAGACGTTTGTGGTTTAAAGTAAGTAAGTAAGTTAAAGCTCTGAGTGGCACTGCAACTGTAATGGGTAGGCGTGTCGCTTAACAGCAGGCGCACGACTTGTTCGTCCCGTCATTTGGTATGTATCTGTCGTTTATACAATAATATAAACGACAGATCCAAATAACAACAATCTAAAGTATTTAAATAGCATCTTACCTCTTAACTGTAGTTACAGCGGATCGCTTCAGCGCCGAAAGGTTGTTGGCGAACGTGGTTACGGCCTTCGTAGCGCTGCCCGTGATCAACTGGCGCTTTGCCGGCGGCCTATAAGTCAAGAGTACTACTTATTGTGAATATTTAATGTTGGCGAAGCGACGAAAGCAAATAGAAGAGTATTCGAGTAACGTGTAGGGAAGAATACTGTGAATTTGTTCATGCAGTAAATGGTCAGAACTATGGTCAGTTGTTGTTCTTACTATATCATTTTCTAGAGTAAAATATTAGGAACACCTTTGGCACAAAACGAATGTTTTAAGTGTCATTTATTTCAAAGACGTAACACCAAAATTACTCAATACTAAAAGGGCACCCACTATATCAAGTTACTTTAAAACAGTAATGATTTTACAAATAATACTAAACGTACATGTACGTCACACTCGCACTACAGGTTTATCGGGTGCGATTAATTGTTAACGCATTGCAAAGCGAATACACGTGTGGCATAACGCACCTGTTCTTCTGTTCAGAAGCGGCGAGGCCGGCGGCGGTACGGTTGCGTTTGCCCAGTGGTGACGTCGCCATCGAGCGGAACAGCGGCGTCGTAGGGGTTAACGCCTGTTTGCGGGCCGACAACTTGTTGTGACGCTCCTGTAGAGTGACTACAGTATTCAACTACACAATCTTTATAGAGAATTATTTAAATGAAACAGCGAAGATTTGGAAACAATAATTGTTGAATCTGAACTGAACAATTATTTTATAAAGATAAATTGACAAACACACGGGAGTAATAAATGTAAACCATACAACTATTTCTCCCGGTCCGGGAATCGAACCCGAGATCTCTGCGTGGCAGTTCATCAGGGTAACCGTTCGGCCACAGAGGCAGTCTTATATCTGGATAGCGCTGATCAATAGTCTGAAAGTACTTTATATTTTGTAAATGGCCGTGGATATCAATGAATTCTTCTTTAGTATTAAATAGAAGAAGTCAGTTTTTTCCTTGTAATATTATGCAAATATTGATCATGAGCTAATTACAATGTTATTTTGTGTCAATAAATGGCATTGTGTGTTATGAACTAATATATATATATATATATAAATTAACGTTTCCCAATATGGGTAGATGACACTAATACTAAACAAAAATAAGAGTAGCTGGTATTATCCGGTAAAAATCAGTGCAATAAGCGCCATCTAATTGATTTTTTAATTATCACTAGAAATTAGAGTAGCTTTATCTATCGTCATTTAATTTACAGTTCAGAGCGCACAGTGTGTTATTTTGCTTTAGTTGCGGACATCCTCGGTTTATGTTCTATTTCAATAGGTTGAATCCTAATAAATTATACTAAGAAACACCCATTTAGATATTTACTTTTATTATGGAGATATAATTTTTATTTCGAAAGGTCATTGAACTTCAAGAAACATGTTTTTGCCTGTATTTCCCGAAATATGTGAAACTTTCCTTTGTAAAAAGTACAAATTGACTATTTAAACAGGAGACAAATCACTCACAAGCATTTATGCGAGTATATTCATCGTTATATTATTTATTTTCTCTAAGACCCTAGAAAAAGTAATGCTAAATATAAGTTTGATGAGATAAAGTAATGGAAGCAGAAACAGTTTGAATTCGGTAAGAGATTTGCCATTGCCTATTTCAGTCTTCAAGAAGTTGTGAGGAAAACATAATTAACCATGCTCCAATATTAACAGTGTCGATATAGTTATTCGTATATTCTATATAGTTTATACCATACTAATCTCCTACACATGTTTGCATTAGCAAGGTGTCTAAATCCTAGAGTTATCTGAGAAACAGGAACAAGGCAAGTACCGGAAAGGTAAATTTCTCAGATAAAAAATACATCAAGAAAAAACCTGTCTTTCCAAATACAATCACAAAGAAATATATAAATAACCAAATATTAAAGAAGTTTCGCTTTTATGCAACGACAAAAGGAGGTTTGAATAATTCCTAAAATATTTACATTAGTAAACTATAGTCACCTCATTCTTATTGCCTCTGTAATTAAAAATAAATTTTAATATAAATAGTAAGCGACACAAAGGCGACACACAATTATGAATTATTATCATAGTAGTGTAAACCCCCTAAACGCGCATACGCCGTTGTAGACGCTTAAATTAGCTGACCCGCCACTTTAAAGCTCGAGTGACGGCTATCTGCCAAGGGGAAAAGCAATACCCGTGTGCCTAGCTCTGAAGTTGCAAAACCACAAAGGTAGACGAGCCGGTGCGACGAAGACGGCTTCACAAAGATAGAGAAGAGGAAGCCCACCAGCCGTAACCAGTTTGGCACAGTACCGACAATATCGAACTACCTGCTGCGTCCGGCCATACCGACGACGCTGCTACACCTGTCACGACTGCAGTACGAAGTCTGAGGAGATGGTGGAACCATCAGGCATAAAGCCAAATATACCCTCACACACTCTACAAGGAAGAATTCGCGATTCCGCGGCAATTCACCTGGCATCAGATTGCGTCACACGTCGCCGAAAAGTGCAATTCGTGTAGATTAGTTAGAAATAGAGTTTTATTATATCGTGTGTATATTAGTCCTTAAGGTAGATATGTATTATATTGATCATGTGACCTGAACTAAATAAATAAATAAATATAAAATAATAATGTTAGATGTTCCTTTAGTAAATCCATAGTGATCTTAAAACGACCATTACTAAAATACGAAAGAATTTCTTACTAAAATATGAAATATTTTAAACAACGATATAAACATGCGCACCGCTTTTCTGGTCTCCCATTCGTCAGTCATGAGTTGCAATAGAGGTTTGCCGTCGACTGTAAAAGTGTTACCAGTTTTCGCCTCATACTCTGTCACTAACTCACGCAATTGTTCTTCGATTTTAGGCAACTGTAATACAAAACAAAAAATCTTTATAAATAAGGTCCAGAATTTACTGAGGTAACGCTTAGTAATAACTACTAAGTATATATCATATTCTGACATACACTTACATATTTATTTTTTTAATTTTTTAGCTGTACTAGACATGCCTATCGTTAACAGTTGCAGTGCTTTTCAAAGGTTTAAATCCTAACATATAAAATTGACAAGTTCCATGTGCCTGTAGTTTTACAAGTACAGCCCAGTAATGCTCATATTGCAGCATAGCGACGAAAGTAGGTATTGAGGGAGCACTTCTCTGGATAAACTCTAAATATCTCAAAGAGGTTTCCAAATAACTTTCAACAAGCTATAAACGGTAACTACATGTCCGTCATGGCAATAAAATCCTTGTTTATAAACATCAGAGATTCAAAATATAATAAAGGGACAAAAATTGTTTCAGCAATTCCAACCTACTGTATCCATAATAGAAACTAATTCAAGATCTTTGTATTATTATTTATTCCTTTGCATCAGAGGCCAATATCTACTTCGGGTCGCTGGGTCAAAGTATCATTCTTAATAGGTCCACACAAGTGAACTGCTATATTAAAAGCTCAACAAACCGAGCAAATCTTCAAGTATTATGTGTCTTACCTTATTAGCTATCGATTTCCTTTCCTTCTCCTCTCTTAGCAACTGCCCTCCACGGTTGTGATAACGCCCAGGTTCCGAAGCGCGAGCTTCCAACTCAGTCATCTTTAGCCAAAGATTCTTGCGTGTCAGGACCAATTCGAAGATACATCTGAACAAAAAAAGTTACTTAAAACAGAATCAAATCAGCATTATTACATATAAATAGTAAATTGGCATATGTTAGGGAGTTAATGCTAAATATTTAGAGAAAGTACAAAAATTGTTTTTATAGATTTATTTGTATAGTAATAATAATAAATAATAACGCCCACACACTCATAGACCCGCACTAGGGAAACCCTGCATCGCGGGTGCCATAGACACACACATAAACAACCACAAATTACACCCAAACTCACGAAATAAATAAATGTAAGCCATACAAATATTCCTCCCGACACGGGAATGGAACCCGGGATGTCTTGCGTGGCATTCCAGGATGGTAACCGTTCAGCCACGGAGGCAGTTGTACATACATACGTACTTTTATTCGCTATTAGTGACGGAAAAGCTTTTATTTCAAAGTCACTAAAACAGAAATTCCAATATTAGTAATTTAATTCAAGCATTGCGTGTAACACATCACTGGGTTCAGCTCAGTAATCACAGGTAATTACTACTATTTATCAAGTATGGCAGACATGTTACGTGTTATTAATTACATATTTAAAAAGGGTTGTAAATGAAGATATTAAAATACATTATGTGTTAAAAACGTACTTACAAGAACGTAATTACTGACTTCTACAGTATATGAAATGATATTTTATGAACTATAATAAAATATCATTTTATATATTGTACTCCTAATCACTTTCTTACTGGTGTCTAAAGGCCCATTTAGATGGAGAGTTTCTCGTCTCGAAGACACGATTATCGAAAGAATATAAAAAAACTTTCCTCGTCTAAACATTTGCGATTATCGACCGTCCACGTGAGCGATAATCTCCTCGCCTTTCAATATAACGTCTCCGTGTAAACAGAACTCGAAAGCAAAAATCGTATTTCGAGTTTCTGTGCCAGCCGTTTCTACCACGAGTGCAGCGCGCGAGGGTGTTTTGATTATCACTGCTTTTCTAAGACAAGAATTAATGGAACAAGAGCGAAAAAAAATTTCAAATAACGGTGAGTGAGTGAGTGCCTCTGTGGTCGAATATAGCGTGGGCAATATAGTATTTAGGGTGCTCTCGTAACGAATATGGCACTCCTTTCTAAATCCAGGATGAAAAGTCGTGCCCGCACTTTTCAAATAATGGCAAGTTGGGTATCGTTTTTGAGGTATTTGAGGGTGCTCATTACGAACATAGCATTTATTTCTAAATCCAAGATGGCCGACACGACTTTTCAAGTAAATGTACTTTTCAATAAACACTCCTCACTAACTCCCCACTCACTCCCTACTCACTCCCTACTCACTCACTCACTCACTCACTCACCACTCACTCACTCACTCACTCACTCACCACTCACTCACTCACTCACTCACGCACTCACTCACTCACTCACTCACTCACTCACTCACTCACCCACTCACTTACAACTCACTCACTAACCACTCACACACTCACTCACTCAGCCACTCACTCACCACTCACTCACTCACCACTCACTGACTCACTCACCCCTCACTCACTCACTCATCACTCACTCACTCACGCACGCACGCCCGCGCGCACGCACGCACGCACGCACTCACTCGCACACTCAGTCACTCACGCACTCACACACGCACTCACTCGCCCTATAAATTTATCATAATTGTCAGTTTTGTTTGTGTCAGTAGTTATATAATTTAAAAAAAAATGATAAATCAAAATTATATTTCTATACAGTGCAATGAACTTAATATTATCAGGAGTTCCAAATTTGAATGATTTTTGCGTCATTTTGATATATCCATAATCAATACCGCAGTAATCACTGAACTCGAATGGCAATTCTCGCACTCAAAACGGTTCGAACCGATTTGTACGATAATCGTATGAACTTGAAAAAATGTCATACGACATCGTGTTTAGACAAGTCGAAAACTCGTAAGCAAGAATCTCCTTACTACATATTTCTCCGTGTAAACAGTCGAGGAGGCGATTAAGTTGCTTACGAGTCTCGTATGACATAATCGTAGGCGAGATTTTAGTTCTTGCCTGAATGTAAACATTATGATACGATAATCTTATGGCGATTATTGCTTACGAGAATCGCCTACGAGTTTTCGTCTCGAAGCGTGCGAGAAACTCTCCCCATCTAAATGGGCCTTAAACACATACATGTCTCTTCTAAAAAACGCGACACAGGTTACAAGCTGTAATTTACAGCGGACAAACAAGATTATTATTTAGCAGCAGTAGAGCTCACAAGAGTGAAAGAGTTTGTGCAGGGAAATACTGCCACCTTAACTATTTCTACCGCCGTAATGTGAGCATTACTGCGTTCCGGTTTTGAAGGATTAAGGTGCTGTTGAAATTACAGGCACATAGGACTTGTTAACTTATGTCTCAGGATGACGGACAGGTATGACGCTTACCATCAATCACACGGCTTGTTCGTCCCGACATATAGTATCACAAAAAAAACATAGGTTCATCAGCTTTCTTGTCCTTTACCTCCTATTCCTTAAGATAGCTTTCGTAGTGTACATTTTCATACTGTTGTCTGTATTCGAAAGTTTCTGATCATCATCAACAATAATGCAAAATTAAATTACTCACTTGTGCTCATTATAATAGCTGGTAATCTTGTCGAAATACAACTCATGAAGTGTGAGAGTGTCTTCAGTGAATATGTCTTGATAATAATGAACGAATTCTTCGCGCTGTTTTTGTGAGTACATCACATTGTCCCACATCAGCTTTATCTTAGTGCGGACATTCGCTACGAACACCTATGACAAATAATTAAGAAATGAACAACAAATCAGTTGTGATTTAAAGTAACAGCTACTATAAAGTGGATAGACTGGTCATGCGTGTAGAGCATAGAGACAATGGTAAGAAGTTTGTTACTGGAGTGGAACCCAAGGACCGAAAGAAATTTTGGCTGTCCATCACACTTTTTTTTAAAGCCCCGCGCTAGGGAAACCCTGTGACACGGGTGCCATGGACACACACATAGACAACCACAAATTACACCCAAAGTCACGAGATAAATAAATGTAGGCCATATAAATATTTATCCCGGCCCGGGAATCGAACCTGGGACCCCTGCGTGACAGTCCGGCGTGGTAACAGTTCGGCCACGAAGGTAGTTGATCTATGCTCAACATTGGATAATATTGAGGTAATAAAGGTGACAATGAATAAGTATATATTTTTTGTGAAACATCTGCACTCGTTTTGTTATTATTATGAATACAAAAACAAACAAACACATAGAAAATTTTTTTCGTCGACCTGGTGGGACTTGAACGCACGTCCATGCTGCACCGTAGCATTGCTCTTTATCAAGTGAGCTACGGGTCCAGTTTCGGATGAAGCATGAACGTGGGTTCAAGTCCCTACGTGTTGACGAAATTTTTCTGTGTTCGATCTTTCTATTCATAATCAATGAATAAGTCATTCATTAAATGTATTCATACAATGTGGAGTAATTATTTAATTATAATATAATCATAATAATAATTAAATTGACTGCTTCAGTGGCCGAACGGTTACCATGCCGGACTGCCACGCCGAGATCCCAGGTTCGATTCCCGGGCCGGGGGAAATATTTGTATGGCCTACGTTTATTTATCTCGTGAGTTTGGGTGTAATTTGTGGTTGTCTATGTGTGTATCCATGGTAACCGCGACACAGGGTTTCCCTAGTGCGGGGCTATGTTGAGTATGTGCGTTGTTGTTGTTGTTGTAATGTAGACTCTGTAGTGTACTCTGGCCAGTAGGGACTTCTATCAGTTGATAGGTATGTTTCTGATTGGTGAGGTAGTATACTCTTAAGCACTCAAAAACAAAAATCGCGATTCATGTTGAATTAGTATTCTGTAGTCTTGACAAGGGTTGTTGCTGATGTAGGCTTTTTACATATCAGCGGAAGCTGACGCGGACGCTGATTTTATGTATTATCAAAACGCGAAAAATGTACATGCTTACTGAATCTATATGAAAAAGCTTTCTAATTTCTTTGGTATTATAATAAAATATTTTTCAATGATTTTGTGACATTTATTAAGAAAAGAATCAATCTGCATGAAAACAATTAATCTGCCCAACATAATCGTTCTGAAATTTTATCCATCTCATTTAAAAAAACAGCTGAGCTACTTTTTTGGCTTACAGTGTTTCTGGAAGGCTTTTATGTCATTCCAGCGTGATTTTTGGGTCATGTCACGCCTCGAACAATCACAATCAGTATTAGCATGTATGAATGCGGATGCTGCTGCGGATATATTAATTTATGCTGATTATCCGCGAATGCGGATGCTGATTTTCGCAACAAACCCGGTCTTGAGACCATAACGGGTTAAGACAGAATCAAAAGTGTTTAAAAGTCATCTGTGGCTCAGGCATAAACCTAGTTAAATTGTTTATATATTATTAATATGTGTTAATTTAAGTTTATGTATTGCATGTCAATTAAAGTAGGTAGTTTAAATATGGATTTTTTGTAGGATTGTTTGATTTCTCTATTAATTATAATTTTTGTTTTGTACCTGTTTTTCTCTGCATTGTTTTATAATCCTTTGTAATAAGTAATCTAATGTATGTAAAGCAAGCAGTAAACGTATTATCTATTTATCATTAGAAAGTCAAAGAATTTGAAAGATATTAGTTCTGTATACCTGAATCTTCTGCCTTTTGATTTGGTCACACCGCTTAATCTCCTCTTTGATGGCAGCTTCAGTCTGTGGATTGCAGCCCTTATGCGCTTGCAAGAAATTGTCGCGGTAAATCTGGTCCTCTTCTAGGCAATCCCATAGCTTTGATAAACGCTCACGTAGCTCCAATACCTACAGATAGGTAAAGAAATTTCAGCTGTGTTTGACTCCTATTTAGCGTACAACCACCCAATAGAATTCTTATGTTTTTGAGGTCACCTCTTGAGTATAAACTCTGTTTATTTAGATTGCAGTCTTTCCTCTCTCACATGGCTGTATGATATAGTATACTAGTACTGACCTGTCTGATATATAATACTTGTTTTAATAATGTTCATGTACCCTATATCAGAGATAATAAGGCGGTACATACCCTGTTGTTAGTCTGTTGGAATTTCTCCTGCAAGTCCTGGCGTAGCTTGGCCAGTCGATCCATGTTGAGGTCAGTCACTTTGAAGTCCACAGACAGGGAGCTCACCACTATATTCTCGAATTTATTCTGAGGCTTGATCTGAAGGTGTTCTGTGACAGCAAGAGATACTTTGATAACAAACCAATTATAACAAGCCTAATAACCTTATATCTGAAAGCTGTGTCTGAATTTCTTCATCTGTTACTATCCAACTCACTGCAGCGCAGACCTCAATTCCTTCACTCATCGCGATTTAACGCTACTAAGTGTAAGAACTCATATGAGCATGTAGCTTGTCACAACTCCTGGGAATTCTATGCCTCTGGCTAATGTTGGAGCCACTCCATGGCGCTCTTTGCCCATAGCTTGTTTGACATGATTCATTTGATTTAAAAAAGGAAAATTGTCATTACAATAAATTACTTACCCATAATATCCTTAACCTCAACTTGTGTATTAAGAAAAATCTCAGCCCTCTTGTCTCTCTCTGCTTGCAGCACAGTGAGGTGATTTTTGAACTTATCGAGATCCTCTTCAGAGGGCAGAGGAATATCCTGCAGCTCATGGATAGTAACGCCCAGTTTGTCAACTAGGTCACGTTGCCATTCCAGGAGACGCTCCATCTTCATTTTTCTTTCTCGTACTTGATCTCTATATCTGGTCATGACAAAAAAAATGCTTGTTATGTGCACCTTAGTCTCAGCTAAATTAGGACCACCCCTATTTATGTCCAGAGCTAATTAGTAAAGTTCTTGTGTACATTAGAAAATAAAACAATTTTATTCAGATATAAATTACGTATTTTTGTTTTTCCAAACAAATCAAATTTCAGGCTCTTTACATGTGACTGGAACCTGTGAAAATTCTGAAATATTGCTTTGTTTGAAAAAACGTATGTATATACGAGATTCTATATTTGTTTGAAAACAAAAATAGTTTCATTTAATAATAAGTGGCATTAGCTAAAACTTGATTTGTGTATATTAGTCATTTTTACTGCAATATCCCAGTTGCCTAGCGACTATAGTGATCGTCTTTTTGGTTTGGAGGCCTATGCCCAGCATACGCAGCAGTAGAGCTCATTGTGAAAGAGTTTTTCCAAGGAACTACTGCCACCTTACCTATTCTGCCACCTAGCAGTAATTTACTAGCAGTAGTTACTATTACTGCGTTACAGTTTTGAAGGGTAAGGGTGCTGGTAAAATTACAGGCACATGGGACTTGTCAACTTATGTCTCAGAGTGACGAGCGTAATGGCAGTGCCCCTCAGATCTTTGCGATTTAAAGCTCTGAGTGGCACTGCAACTGTTATGGACAGGCGTGTAGCTTCCCATCTGGAACAACTTGTTCGTGTCATCAATTCATATTATAAAAAAAACTGCACTGTATAAACCAACCTATGTCCTGCTGCTAAGCAGTGGTCAAAATGGACAATTGTAAGCTAATAAGGGAAGATGTCATAGGCCATTGCCAATTCCAACAACAAATAGAACCTGGTCATACGAAGAAAGTATCAATCTCTTACCCTGCAATTTGCTTTTCCAACTCATCCTTGTACTCAATCATCATCATGTTATCTTTGAACTCAAGTACTGTGATATCCATTGCTAGGTATTTACTCAGCTCTTCTGCTTCTTCTTTTAGTTCTACAATGATTAATAATAAGATATAAATACTCGTTGACTAAAGTGATTAGAAATAATTGTTCATCTTCTTGTTGCTGTCATCATTACTTGTTATGATTTGAGAACATAGTCAAATGCTTGTCTATAACTTAATTTTTGTTTATTTAATTTTTTTTTTTGTTGAGCTGCAGCATCTATCTTTACTACATATAAAGCTACACCTAGCAAACATGGCAACATATACAATTATAATACATAATAATTTGTAATAATTATAACTCAGATTTGTTTCCATTTCATAAACTACATAATGATTTTCAGAATGGCAAAATTCATCTGTGAACGTAATTATTACTACCTCTCCAAAGTGCCTACATTATGTGAAAACAATGTTCCCACACACCCTTCTTAAAAGGTGGTGACATTATGGTTCCAGATGTACAAGTAAATAAGCCATGGTCACCTTCAAGTTGGTTACCTTACACTATCCCCTTAGCACCAATAGATGTAATTTAATATTATCTAGACTGATTCAGGATTTAATCTTCTTGTTGTAACATAAATAATATTTGTATCAAAATTGCAAGTTATGTCCATTACAAATAGTACACACAATAGAAAGCATAAAAAACTCACTACTAATAGTTTCCTCCATAGCCTTTATTTTCTGTCGGGTCTCAGAGATCACATCTCGATGGAACTCTTTCTCAATCGGAACAAGCTCAGTGATGTAACTGATTTTTGTTTGGTCATCCACACCCAGATGCGACCAGCTTTGCCAGAGCTCTTCCATCATGAGACGGATGTTCTGGGTGATTTCTTGCAGAACATCATGACTACAAAAATTTATAATGTATAAAACTCTCAGTCTGCACTTACGCTTGAGGCCAAAAATACATAGTATAGTTTTATTTAATAGCAGAAATGTTGCAGGTTGTCTAGTCATAATTATGTCCACTTATCAGTACCACAGTACCTACCTAAATTAACAATTTCTGAAAATTAGCGGTTTGTTTGCCTCTGATATTAAAAGTAGTGTTTTGTACATAGTATGACAACGAATTTTAACGGTTACATTTTATGGCACCTACCTACATAATATTCTAAAATCTATGCAACAAGGACGACTATAGATTTAGATACAAAGTGTAGGTATTTTATTAGTAAAGTTAACATATAGGTATTATTCTGTGTTTATACGGCGATTGCAAGATATATGTATAATATCAATAACCAGCAATAAACATACAAGGATTTCATGTCATGGGTTTCGTTATTATGTGAGTAAGGGCGTCAACCGGCGTCCGTGGTATATCTAGAGAATGTTGTTTTTGAAGCAAAACTTCGGCACTACGTATACATTTATTCGTTCAAAGCGAGTAATTAAACAAAACTTATCACTATTTATCATGAAAAACGAGAAACTTACCATAATTTTGCTACTTCTGGTGGCATTTCATTCATCTTGTTAACTTCACAAATGCCAACTTTTAATAAAAACTACGACCACATATATTTTCCACACTTAATCAGATTGCGTTACAACACAACTAATCTAAAATTATACCAAGAATTCACAATAAACGTAAAAATACAAATTATTATCTCGCTGCACATCAACCAACGTTCGCAACAAGTTTTCAAATTTAAACGTTACGAAACAAAATGTCTAGCATCTGTACTGTGATTGGTGGACGGCAGCGGGTGGATGTCTCGGCGCGCTTATTTGATTCGATTTTGATTCTTGTTTATTGGCTTGAGTTCATGCAATAATAGTCTCACATTTTATTACTATTCTATCAATATTATAAATGTTTTCTAATAACTTAAAATATAACTAACCTGCTACGTGTAATATTATACTATATTCATAATATTAAACGTGTCATTAGATCCACTTACTAAGAGCACAGAACACTATACCTACTGACTAAGGGTCGTATTCCAAAACTCAATGCTCAAATCAGGACTTGAGTATGGTTTCAAGCAGAGTTTTTATTCCAGAATATTACTCAAGCGTAGAATCTGTAATCGGAGTTCACCTGAGTAATGTCAGAGGAAGTGACAGCTTGATGCTTATTTTTAAACAATGCTTGAGATTCGATTCAACTTTGCTGATTCCTAAATCGTACTCAACTCTAAAATTTTGTCTTGAGTGTAGTTTTGTCCAAATCTATATTCACTTGAGTGAGGTCCTAGTTGCGCTTAAGTACATAATTATTGGCGAAAAAAATACAATATTACGATGAAACCATTTGAGAGTTTTGATCTTTAACAAAATATATCAATGATGAATATCATACTCAATTGCTTCGGATGTTGAAAGACCTACAAGACCAGTACGACATGAAGGAACACAGATTTAAGCAGCGATATAGGTTCAACGTATCAACCAAGATTGGTAAAAAAATTAATTTAACCTAGGAAATGAAACTATTTTTCCGGATTTAAATCGCGTATATTTGTTTTTTCAAACAAATCGACGTTTCGGGCCCTTTACAGGTCCCATGGTCACGGTTAGTTTAACCTATCATAACAGATGACCGAAATCAGACAATCGTAGTTACCCAATCGCACCTGAAATACAGATTATGATTTGCTTACGTTTATAAGTATGTACGGGATCATTAAAGTTAAAGATTCTTTTATGGGGAACCGTAGGTACATGGTTTTATTACAATATGATTACGGAGTATACGTTAAGAATATAATTTCCTAAGTTTAAAACTTACATTCAAAGTATCATATAAAATGGTGTTTTCAAGTGTAATATTTTACCAATGGAATCAATGGACTATATGATTGTTTGACTTTGATCAACTAGAATGTTGTAATTTAAACTTCTAAGTTAAAATCTAGGTAGTTTCAATAATACAAGCTTTGTTTTGTTGATAGGCATATAGATAATAGCAACTTCTCTCAAACACTGCATTCGTTTATGAATTTCCAATAGTAATATCATTGTAATTTAGGAATTATAGCGATCATCGCCGCCAGTGTAAGTTTTTCGTGTCCCATTCGATCAGCGTAACAAATCATTTTCATTTAAAATACTAAATTTCAGCGTAACGTATTTGATTTTGACAATATTAAAATTCTACCTATATGAAAAGCAAAGGGAACCGAAGGGATACAATCAAGTATTAATAGAGTAATACGAATGAATTAACGAAAATCGTATAGAACCATGGATAATCCCAGCGCAAACTTGAGTGAAAACTTGAATGTAGTTCAGCTGAGTACGGCACTGAGTGTCAGAGTTAAATACTAGAGGCCAAGGCCGTAACAAAAGATTGTC
>NW_020654972.1:3994977-4081920 GCF_003589595.1 Hyposmocoma kahamanoa | reverse complement strand
AAATGATAAAAATGTAGTTTTCAATATTACGCCGCTTATAATCTTGTCACTGAGTACTATTCTCTAGCAATGCTTCGTTGATTGATGATCACGGCGATACTTGAGTTATGTTCTGGAATATACGACCCTATAAGTGTCTGCTCACTACACTAAAGTTTGAACTAAACCATGTGACAAGCATTTAGATGCCAACTGAAAGACTTTTCTTCAAGCACCCTGTAATACTCTGTCAATGAATTAATGGACTTTCAAACATAACGCTATTTGAGTATTTTCTATTTTATTTATAAAAGTGTTTATTTCAATGTCATACTTTCATACTATTGCCTCATGTCATGTATTTGTTATCTATCATACTCGTATATCAACTTATGACGATCCTCGATGAAGAACATTTTGTATTGTAATTTAACGACAACAATATTAATCATTATTTTATTATTGTGTATTTTTCATTTAAAATTTTCAGTTTTGTTTGACGATTTCGATATACCTAATTCATACTGTACCTGACATTATATTTGAGAAATAAATAATCTAATGTAATCTATTACACTCAGCAGTTACACTATATTAAAAAGGGATATTAATTGTTTGTTTTTATTACAATAAAATTGTTTTTTTTTTCTAAATACAAAATGTGGGTAATATTATAATATTAGCTTGTGTTTATGTTGTGTTGCTCGATTTACTAGTGAAATTTATGATATGAAATGTATTCAACAATATTTTGCAATACAGACCGTATTACCTCACTTGGTATAAGTACATTTACGTATGTATATACCTACATATAAAAAGTTAAGTTGTACTTATAATTTATAGTACTTGCTTAGATCACGTAAAGAACACAAATAAAATAATTGACAGCAATGAATACAAGCTCCTCTGTGCGATGCTATCTCAAAATTCTTTCGAAATGCAACTAACGGAATGCTATGAGCATGTTCTTATTAGTAATGAAAGGCGTACTAATGAAATGATGCAACAATGCAACGCGAGAATGCCATTTTGGAATACAGCAGTTTAAATGCATAAGAATTTTATTTTTTCATTAACTTTATGGGTAAAAACGCCTTACTCGCCTCTCTCCAAACTCGAGGTAGATATACTTACTCATACCCACAGAATTAATTGTCCTTCCTATTTGTATCTGATCGACTTTGTGCGTAAGTATATAGGCACTTCCATAAGGTTGCCTTCAACTTGTCTGTCGGCAGGTGGATATTGCTTCAGTATTAATTTCCTCCGATGACATCTATAGTACGTTCTTGCTGTGCCAACAGGAAAGCCCAAAGGATGTTTCGAAATCGCCATAAACACTGGTTTGCTTTGTTATTTCATACCTTAACGTTTTCTATAATCTTTACCTAGATAAGAATTTACTTCGTACGGTAGGTACATTTAATTTGTATGGTGCATATGTGGTTATACATATTTATTATTTTTTTTTTTTATTTATTTATTTATTTATTTCAGGCAACTAGGACCCATAGATACATACCTTACAGACTAACATACATATAATATAACAATAATATAATAAAACAATAACAGAAATATTAAATAAATACCTTACGGACTAATCATAAATACAATATAACATGATAATATACATATAACACTATTTATTTACACGTATGTACTTCGACGTGTGACGCAACGTGGGTGTCCGGTAGCCGTCCTCGGAAACGCCGGTATATGACACCCTTCGGCCAAAAGTCTTCTCTCATGAAGGTCGACAGGTGTTGAGTTGGTACTCGCACCACAAATGAATTAAAATTCACGTTGTGGCGCGACTCCAACCGCTCGACCCTCAGGTTTGCATTGGCCTTCACTCGCATGTACTCCACAATATCTGCAGACTTGGTGGAGTAATGAAGACGCGACACGTATAACAACGTCGTCGGTACCGCTGGACGCAATAAATGATTGGGGCCAGTCAGGGCGGTGCCACTAAGGTTTCGGCTGATGTTCTTCTTTTTCTTTTCCACCTTCCGAAAGCCTTCCTCGTCGCACTGATCAACTCGTCTCGGTGGTACTGACGACGCAGCTCCAGATACGAGTTTCTTTTTCAGTTTTCCCTTCATTGGTTGCCTGGGTTGTGGTTGTGGAGTACTGGGTCGGGCAGCGGCAACAGCTGCGTAATCACGTGAAGGGGTCGTCTCCGGCGGGGCGGGGTGCGGGGAAACGCGCGCGGCAACAGCGCCAGAGGTCGGTGACACATGCATGTGAGCCGACTCAAAACTGCTGAAAGAAGCATTTTGCGCCCCGCGACAAGTGTTCACGTTGCAGGCCTCAGGTGACCTACTTACCGAAGCCGCACTACTAAGTAATACAACTTGGGCACGCAACTCACTGATGGTGTTGTCTGAGGCCTCCAACTTACACTGAACTTCAGCAAGGCTTGCTTTTAGGGATGTGATGTGCTTCAGCAGCCTGGTGACGTCGACGTGGTCGAACGTGACAGGGGGCAGCTTATGCAGCTCCTTCGCCACGAATGCAGATACCATACGATAGAATTTATATACCATACGTAGCGACTAACGATACCGCTGGCTATAATTACTCAAACAGTGGGGCTTACTCAAACAGCACTACAGGGCGCGAAGAGCGCGAGATCTCTGTACGAGATCTAACAGCAGTAAGTACCTACCCTCTTTCTGTTGCATATAAATGATATGTTGATTCCAGGTATAAAAGTCCGTATACAAGTCCGGTTGTATAAAAGTACTGCTGCCACTTATGGGATGGCTCTGCTAAATACCAACTAGCCACCTTAGATTTAATAGACAAGCGTGCTAAGAAGCTTAGGTATAGGTGACTCGGAATTAGTAGAAGCGAAGCTGCAGAGCCTTAAACACAGGATATATCACGGAGTGTGTGCGATGGGATTGCATAATTTGATTCCGTTTTCCCCTTTCCATCATCGGGGGACTAGACGTGGGCTGGGGTTCCACCCCTATGTTGTGGATATTCCCCGGAATCGCACGAAGCGTTTCGCTTCCACAATTGTATGGCGAGCGGCTAGGGAGTGGAATTTCCTGCCTGCAGACTTGTTCCCAGAACGCTATAACTTGGACCTTTTCAAGGCGAGAGTGAATAGGCATTATTTAGGAGTGCATGCTACATCCTCGACCTCATCGTCACTTTCCATCAGGTGAGGTGGAAGTCAAATACACTTATTTTTTTATATATAAGTGTCGCACGCGTTATGTCACTCTCGCGCTAGTCGCTCCCTGTCGTGCTAGCCCTACTGATACATATTTTAGGATAAACAGCGTTTTACAAAAAACATTTACGCTGTTTCGGTTTCTAGTTATAAAAAAATCAGCAACAAACAACGCGAAAACTAGCGGTACATCGGTATTAAGCGTAAGTTTTTGTGGTGAAGTAATGATGTAAGTTCATGGTGGGTGGTAAGCGACATGCCGATCCGTAACAGTTACAGTGCCACTCAGAGCTTTAAATAGCAAAGGTCTGATGGGCTCTAACACTGCGCCCGTCAGCCTGAGACAAGTCGCATATGACAGTATTTTTATCAGCAGCCTTTCCGTTCAAAACCGAAACGTAGTAATGCTCACATTACTGCTTGGCGACAGAAATAGGTAAGGTAGTAGTACTTCTCTGGACGAACTCTTTCACAAGGAGTTCTACTGCTGCAAAAATGATATTACACGTACCTACGTACATTTAAGATAAGTAGGTACGTTATTGTTCAGGTTCTCACAACTTCAAGTAAATTTCATGTACGTAGGTACTTTTTTATGATACGAAGTGACGGGACGAACATGTTAACACGCCTGTCTATAATATAATAGTTGCAGTGCCGCTCTGATTTGAGATTTCGGGGCACTGCCATTGCGCCTGTCACGTCACCCTGTGTACGACGTTGCACATACATAAGAGCGATATTCTTATAGGAGTATTATTAGTAGCAGTAGAGCTTCTTGTGAAAGAGTTCGTCCAGGGAAATACTGCCACCTTACCTATTTCTGCAGCCAAGCAGTAATGTCAGCATTACTGTGTTTCGGTTTTGAAGGGTAAGGGGTGCTGGTGAAATTACAGGCACATGGGACTTGTCAACTTATGTGTCAGGGTGACGTGCGCAGTAGCAGTGCCCCTCAGATCTTTGCGATTTAAAGCTCTGAGTGGGACTGCATTTGTTATGGACAGGCGTGTAAGTTTACCATCAGGTGCACGACTTGTTCGTCCCGTCACTAGATGTTATAAAAAAAAGAAAAAAAGTTAATTACTTAACTTACCCTATCTTGTACACTATTTGCTTTAGCTTTTAACTAACGTGGTTACGAGTATAATGTTAAAAACACTGGTCTACCATAATGTGAAAGTTAAGGTTTTAGAGAAACCTACCTACTGCCATCAGAAAAAAGAAAGGCACAAGTAGCAAATTCAAAATTTGGAGACAAATGAGTTTAAAAACGATCTGGTTTTTCTGACAAAAAGTATAGTTAAAATATATTTTTGATATTAAGTATTTCATTTATGTTAAATATACATACGTAAGTCATATTTTGTACATAAACTTTCATTGTATTTTAGTCAACATTTTTTTATACCTCATTTGTCTCTTTTACTTAATAGCCAAAAATTTATTACTGCGTAAAAAGACGTATCACGTAGATAACTTAAATGTGACTTTTAATACTTGACTTAAAAATATAACTAAAGCAATTATAGTCAATATAGTCAGTTGTGCCTTTTTTGTGTTATTTATTTTTTTATGTATTTTGTTAGACACAATTCCGTACATTACTAAGTAAAACCCTTTCATTTTTATTGAATTGATATTCACTTTATAAAATACTTTTTTAACTTAATAAAATTTCAAGTGAGACCTTTTATGGCAAAAAAAATCTAATTATTGATATCAGTGTGCCTTTTGAGCTTACGGTGTATATAACAATTTTTGGAGATAGATTTTTACAAAAAGTTAGTTAGACAGGCCTTTTTTTTCTGATCCCGAGTATGTACACAACTCAATTTTGATAAAAATGTTAGTTGTGCCTTTTTTCATTCCAACGTCAATATAGTTATAAAAAAAGTTCTTGCTCTCTTGAATATAAAATGAAATACGAAATTGGACACCTACTCGTAATACTTGACGACGTGTGAAGCCACGAGTGCAATACCTACGTCACAGTAAATATCTCGTCACATATTACTCACATTGGTGTGAAGAAACATGTTCTTATTGTTCGTAACTTAATCCAAAGTGGCAACCGGTAGCCGGCTTCTATTTTGAGACGTATGATTGAACAAGGTGTAAAACTTTGTTACAGTTGCATTACTTTTGCTAATTAGCAATTACCAACTCCACATGGTAATCATCTAGTAGTCTTTTTGTTGTACACAGCTAGTGGAAAGCCATGTTATTTACAATATAATTCTGCATTGAAATAAATGATGCCGAATGTGCTAACAAGCCTAAAAAATGTCATTTTTAATCAACGGTATATATCTTAACTTTTTATTTATTGTGTGCATGTTAAGCGATTACTTCGACATTTGTGAAACGATTTTTGTAGAGGGTACCCTGAGGTACCCCCTTTCCCATAAAAAAATAATCAATATCATTTGAATGGGACCACTACAAAATAGTGGTCCCATTCATATTTGAAGAAATTGTTCTAGATACCTCTAGGAGTGGCAAATTAGGAGATGAATCATGTTTATTTTGTTTCACTCTTTCAATACGACTTGGCTAACAAATATATGTAAAATAAAGTTTTAATTATATTCTTTAGAATTATATTTCGTGGTGAAGGTATCTACTTATAGCAGCGATAAGTGAGAGAACACCCGTCTGCTATACAAGAGGTTCGTATCCCACCTGGGAATAAATGTAGGTATCAAGTCCAAAACTCGTGTCTGAAGGACAGATATAAAGAGGTTAGGTACTAATAGGTACCCTCAAATTACTTTATTAACAGGGCATACTTTGTTACTTATTTAATTAGGCGCTTTATTGGTGTACCGCTAAAATTACCTTTATAATACAATGGTCAGCTGTGTGGGCGCAGCCATGAATAAACAATGAGTGGCAACTCGTAATCAGTAGAAATTACGCCGACGGGTGATTAACCAAATTATACGAGGCATTTGTGCGTTCCAGACTCGATTTGATGCAATGTGATTAAAGAGAGCAATCGATTTGCTTAATCGAGGATGGAAATTGTAGTGTGAGGTAAAAACATGCCCATATTGTACTTTATAAAGATCAGTGCCTTGAGTTTACCGTGACAGTTGTCGCTAGCGATCGCGTAAATTACTTCACATTTTTGTATGGTAAATTCTTAGAGGATGGCAAAAAGAGCAAATTATACAGCGCCGATAGCGGCCACAAGAAGAAACAACATTTTGTATACAAACATTTTACGCGGTCGTGTCGCTAGTGATAACTGTCACTGTAAAACTAGAGGCACTGATTCCTGGATTCTACATTACAGAAAGATGAACATGTTCAAATCTTTGACTACGTAATTTGAAGAATAGAATTTCTTTTTTTTTTCTTGACTTTTCGCGGTTTGCGATTCAGCCACTTATAATGTGTTTTTCAACACATTTGCTCGTAACGGGCTTCTTATTGTATCGCTTTTAGGCTCATAAACCTAGCTATTGAACACGCGTTTGTAATTATATTACAAAACGTGTGTGTAATAAGTATAGGCTTAACCGGATTAAGATGTATCTCACAACAAGGCCTATGTATTAAAACTATGCATTCTTAAATTATCCGGGTTATGTCTTTGAAATTAACTTGGTCTATTAAAAAAACAGCTCTAACCCTACATATTATAAGATTCAAATTACAATGACAGTAATCCCAAACAAACAGGGTCACAGTTTTTTTTTTTATTTCTGTTTAATACGGTTGTGTAGTCTTACCTTACAAATAATATTTTTATTAATAAATTTATATTTCTTATTTGATGTGATAAATATAGAAAAACATACACAATATACACCTATAAAACTTTAATTGAATAAAATTACTTATTTTGGATAATATTTTACACGAATTTGAGTGAAATAAGGACATATTTATATTATTTCGCATTGGCTGTTTAGGAATTTCACCTAAAGTGGTTATTAGACTTTACTAAATTTAGTCGCCTAAATCAGGATTCAGAAAAGGAACGAAATTAGAAGCTTCTAATCACACTATTCTAAATTTAGTTACTAAATCAGTTGCCTGCTGAAACGCAACAAAGGCGGACGTTTTACTACTGTAAATAAAATGGCCCCAGTGCTGTACAAAAATCAAAAAATTGGCCTTGCCGTGATTATGGCCATTGGGTCAATCAAAACAAGGAAAAAAAAAGAAAGACGTGGGTCAAGGAATATTTATTACTGCGCGACAAGTTATCAAACATGAATATAATGAGTGTTTTAGAACCGGCAGACTTCAGAAATTATCTTCGAATGGATTCAAGATCGTTCGATATTTTACTAAATCTTGTGACACCATATATACAAAAACAAAATACTATTTTAAGAGACAGTATTAGTGCAAAACAAAGATTAGTAGTAACATTACGATTTCTTGCAACAGGGAATTCATACCAAGATTTGAAATACAGTTCTCTAATATCTCAACCCATGCTGTCAATAATTATCCCTGAAACCTGTTCGGCTATTTATACATGTTTGGAACATTATATAAAGGTAAGTAAATAAAAGTATTTCTTGTTATAAAAGGTTTATTTAATGTGCACATTTTTTTAGATATTTTTGTTCTTTTTACCAAAAATTAAAAAGTTTTTCATAATGTCCCCATTGCCTTCAATCAGCAGAGATCCATCAATTGTCTCCTCCAATGTAGTTGAATGTGAAGGAGGGGATGGGATATGAAGTTGTACAGATGGTAAAGGATCTGAGTGGTGTGGGACTTGAATTGTGTATTCCATGGTTGGAGAAGGTTGGCTGTGGTGTTGTGTGGGTGGTGGTGAAGAATGCGAGGACTGTATTTTTTGCTGAGGTGGTAAGTAATGAAAAGAATTTGAAGATTGGCTGTGGTACTCTGGTGATTGTGAAAAGTGAGAGGACTGTATTTGTAGCTGAAGTGGTAAGTTATGACGAGTATTTGAAGATTGGCTGTGGTACTGCGTGGATGCTGAAGGGTGTGAGGACTGCATTTGTTGTTGGGATGGTAAGTTACAAAGGGGAGAATTTGGCGATTGGGGATACGGGGACTGGTATGGTGACGATGTTCTAACAGGAGGATGAAATTCACTCTGGGCAGATGATGATCGTGAAGGTGTGAACCATGGGTATGGAGCCTTAGATTGATGTGTGGTTACACCTACAAATGATTCTTCAGACAATTTGTTTAAAGTAGCATAAAATATCACATCTGATATTAATTTGCGGGCTATAATATGTTGCCGTTGATTCAAATCTCTCAATTGCATTCCAATGGATCTTCCAAGGATTTCCCAGTCTTCTTCCTTTGTGTTCAATAATTCGGAAGCTTTTTCAAGAATGTCCTGTTGTTGTTTTAAAGGAGCTTCTTTCTTTTTCTTCTTAAACATATTTTCATTGGAAGTACTATTGGTAGAATTTGTCATCTGAGTATCTTCTGTGCAAGATAATGATGAATCCTGAAAATAACAAAATTATATAATTATTTTTCAGTTGCCGCAAACAGAATCAGAATGGATACAAGTAGCAGCTGAATTTGAAGATAAATGGAACTTCAATCACTGTATTGGAGCTTGTGATGGTAAACATATTGGCATCGAAAAACCGCCCAGAAGTGGTTCTCTATTTTACAACTATAAAGGATTTTTCAGCGTAATATTGTTTGCTATTGTCAATGCGAATTATGAATTCATGTACGTCCAAACTGGTACCAATGGCTCCGTTAATGATGCGGCCGTATTTGAATCTACAAAGTTCCATCAAAAATTAGTAAATGGTTGTTTGAATTTGCCACCATCTTCTCCACTATCAGGCACAGAAACACAATATGCTCCATATGTTCTGATTGGGCATAACGCTTTTTCCATTAACAAACATTTCATGAAACCATATCCATTTAAGGGTATTAGCCGTGAAAGAAGAATATTTAACTATCGCTTAAGTAGAGCCCGTAGAGTGGTGGAGAATGCCTTCGGCATATTGGCTTCACGTTTTAGAGTACTACGGAGACCCCTCAGTCTAGATCTCTGCAACTTAGATGCCGTGGTAATGGCGTGTTGTGCTCTACACAACTATTTGAGAAAACAGGAGCCAGGTTATATAACCAGAAAATGGATAGATCATGAAAATACTTCACAAGGCTCAATATGTCAAGGGGATTGGCGAAAATACACTGATGGATTGGCTTCGTTAAAGAACACAAGTAAAAGTCAGCGTAATGAAGAAGGAAACCAAGTTCGAAACACTTTCATGAATTATTTCAACTCAGTTGGCAGAGTTGCGTTTCAAGATAAAATGATTAATGCTGTACCTACTATTTAATAAATAATTAAAATAAAATATACCTGGTCTTCTATTGTGTCCCTGATTGAACGGCATGATTCTGTGGTAGTTTCCAGAAAACTGAAGCTGTCGTAATACCATATCGTTGGTACATATACATCTTCACTCCCTGCACCGGTGTTTTGACGCCTTGACCTTTAAAATAAGTTATATACAAATAAAAACCTATTGTCTCCCCCTTTCTTTGAAATAATATATAAAAGCAACGTTAAAACTTACCTTCTTCAATTCTTTCAAGTAATTTGTTTTTAAATTATCTATTTTCTTCTTTAACGTTTTGACTGTAGCATCCTTATCGATATTTTTGTATATGCTGAGAAGCACTTCGAAACCTTCACTTCTAATGTTTTTATTCATGTAATTCTTATCATTTTTGTTCCATAGATATGGCATGTCTTTATAAAGTTCGATTAAATGGCTTAAAATTTCTTTTTCTTTCGTCGCCATTCTCGGACACTCGCACTTTCTCACAACAAGCGAAGCGACACATTCACACGCGCGAAGTGCTGCGCACCGACTGAATCGACTAAACGCGATCGCACCTTCCTAAATTCGATTCTAGTTAGGTTTCTAAATGATTTAGTGAGTCAGTAGCCGTACTTTTTCCTAAATTTAGAACCTACCTTCCTAAATGCGATTGCATTTGTCTGAATTTAGTAACTGAATCATTTAGGCGACTAAATTTAGTAAAGTCTAATAACCACTTAAGTCTCATTATTGCCGAAGCACCTGCGCGCGCATATCCGCGCCGCGGCGCCAGGCGCAGAAAAAATAACTCTGCGCGCCAATTTCCATTGATACGTTCGAAACATTTATATACGCTGTGTGTTAGATAATTACCTAGGTGTTTAAAATGTCCTGCTCAAGCACGGAAGAAAACATTTTGATGGATTTAACACCGCCCGAAATCCTCACAGAGGCACAAAACGCAAGTGACAGTTTATTACCTTCGAAATCCAGAGAAAAATACATGGCTGCATATGAAACTTTTATACAATGGAAAACCAACAAAAAAGCGTCTTCGTTTTCAGAAAATGTTTTTCTTGCCTATTTTAATGAACTGGCGAATAGGTTTAAGCCCAGCTCGCTCTGGTGCATTTATTCTATGTTAAAGACCACAGTAAAGAACAAGAATAACATAGACATAAAAAACTATTCAAATCTGACGGCATTTTTAAAGAGACGCTCTGATGGGTATGTTGCAAGAAAATCGAAGGTACTTTCGCCAACTGACGTCGAAAAGTTTTTAAAAGAAGCCCCCGATTATCAATATTTAGCAACAAAGGTCAGTTGATCGTATTAAACCTTAATTTTTTTATGTTTTCATTTTTCTTGTATTATATTTGCGAAAATACCTATATTTTTAATTTCTTTACAGGTTGCAATGATATTTGGTGTCACTGGCGCGTGTAGACGCCAAGAACTAAGCGAAGTAACGGCAAAAGACGTAGAAACTCATGGCCAAATGCTTTTGATTAAAATTAACAACACTAAAAATAAGGTACCGAGATCGTTTGCCATTCACGGTCCATTTTACGACATAGTAAAAAAGTACGAAGCGCTTAGGACAGATAAGGCAAAATCCGATCGGTTTTTTCAAAACTACCAGAAGGGTAGATGCGTGGCTCAGCCAATAGGCATTAATAAATTTGGTGCAATGCCTAAAGAAATTGCCAAGTTTTTAAATCTACCCGACCCGGATTTATACACTGGGCATAGTTTCCGAAGAACATCAGCTACATTGCTAGCTGACTCGGGAGCTGATTTGCTTACTTTAAAGCGTCATGGTGGCTGGCGATCTAGCACAGTTGCTGAGTCTTATGTTGAAGATTCAGTTCGAAATAAGTCCAACATATGTACTCAAATAACCCACGCTATAAATCTGGAGCCCCAGGTTAAGAAGATGTGTCCTGAACCGCAGCCATCCACCTCCCGTGATACAAGTTATTTGTTACCTAGGTTGTCTATTTCTGAGTCTTTAAATGAACCACCACCACTTTCATCCATATTTGTACACAATGAACCCGTATCACCGACTTTTACGCAAGAAGACAATAATGAAATAGTAACAAATAATATCACACAGACGGTTCAAATGCCTAACAAAACTGCACGTTACCATTTTGAAAATTGTACATTTAACAATTGTTTTAATAATTAAATTTAAATAACTACATTTTTGATAAAATCAAGATACAATGACTTTGATAGGCTTTGGAGACTCTTAATTAATTGCTATTGATAGATATAGTATAGAATAGAATAATATTATTTACATTAACGTGAGCTTAATATAGTATTCAGTGTATCTGTATAATTAATGCCAAATAAAGCTATTTTTCATTTCCATTTTACTCAAGTTTGTTTCATTTTCCTCGCAAATGTGTTGAAAAACGTCGTATGAAACACGTGTGCTTTGATCATTACACTCTCGGCTTTCTTATCGCGCTCGCCTGCGGCTCGCGCGAGTAATAACGCCTCGTGTGTAATGACCAACTTAGCACACTTGTATCATAATGTACTATTACTTGTTTTAAACACGGCAAAATTTATAATTTCATAGTAATTAAATTAATCGTAGATCAAAGTCAATAATAGAACCAGAATATATAATTTTAGAGTAAAAAAAAATTGGATAAAATTCATGACCAACCAACAGTGGTCGTCGATGTGACTATAAACAATAAAAATGAAAAAGATATCGTAATAGCGCATTTACACCGGTTCATCTGCCGGTCTTTGTCAGGTTAAATAATTCATAAGTTTTAGAAAGCATCTCTGAAAACACTTCATGCTGGTACAATAGGTATTATAACACCAGCAGAGCGATGAAATTGCCTTCTTAACATAGAAACGTACCACCACGGACCAAGATACTACAAAAAGATGTCGAACAAGATAACAAGTAATACTGATTATGCAGTCAACTATGTAAATGAAGACATGCAAAGGCAAACTGCGATAAAAACCAATTTCGCAATAACGCTACTCTTTTTAACCACCCCATAAAATAAACTTTCATCGATATAAACGTCTCACGCGCGTTTTGCGCACTTACATAAACTTTACGCGTTTACTATTGCTTTTGGACTAACTTAAAATTTTAAATTCGAATAGAAAGTAATTCGATGAATAGGTAGTTACCTATGGAGTCTTAAATGAGTATTAGATTTTTGACCTTTCGTGTGTATTTTTTGAAAGTAGAACTGTTTTTTTAAGATTCGAAATTGCTTTTTTTTGTACTGTGTTTTCCACTCTTAAGGTGCATTTCCAACGGCGAGGCAAGACGACATAAGATGAGACGAGGATTGAAAATTGGATGGCAAAATTTCAATTCTGTCTTAGCGTATCTTCGATGTTAATGATCTTTTTGATTGACGAGTCTATGCGAGGCGAGAATTGAAATATTTGTTGATGTAATATTGCGCCAACATAGAGTATTTATTAACTCGCATTTTCTCGCGCGATCTCACGATGGATATTGAGAGCGAGATTGTGAGGTACGTACGAATTAAGATTAAAAAAAATGCTTCAAATGGTGCTTCTTACGTTAAGATGTTTAATAATAATCATTTATGGGTATGTTACTTCAGTTGCGTATTAATCGCTAAACGAACTGAATTGCACTGATCATTCACTAACCCAACCACAGCGCGAGCTCGCGCGCCCTAGCGAGGTCTTGCGATGGACATTAATATCATTCGCAAGCTCGCGAAAGCTATTAATGGCAATTTTTGGTGGTAATACGCCGCAGCGGGCGAGATTTAAATTCTCGTCTCGCGTCGCCGGTGGAAAAGCACCCTTAAAGTAAAAAAGACAAATACACATAAACAAGTTTACAAGTCCAAGAAAGTGTTTCTTACAAAATGAAATAAAACTAGGTACCATTCTTGATTTTTCATTTCAAACAAACCAACCTTAACTGCCTCCGTAGCCGAACAGTTACCATGCTGGACTGCCACTCATAGGTCCCAGGTTCGATTCCCCGGCCGAGAGAAATATTAGTATGGCCTACATTTATTTTTCTCGTGAGTTTAGGTGTAATTTGTGGTTGTATGTGTGTGTGTCCATGGCACCCGCGACACAGGGCTTCCCTAGTGCGGGGCTATGTTGAAAGTGTGCGTTAAAAAATCAATCGTCGTGGCAATGAAACCTGTAAAGAGTATGAAATATTGTTTTGTTTGAAAAACGAATATTATGTACATACGCCAGCACATCAAGCTACACATTGACGTATCTTGTTCCGTTGGACTGGAGGCGATTTTCGAACAAAAATATGTAGTCTGATGTGCCGTTGGCCGTACATGGTTTTAGGTCAGAAAATACATCATTACCAATATATAACAATCGCGTATTTCCTTCATAACCTACCTATATAGAATACGAAAACAAGCACTGATATAAAACTAAAAATGTGTATGTTCAAAATATTTTTTTTTCTGCAGAGCACTCATTAGGGTATTTTAGTGTCCACTGAAAATCAGCGTCAGTCTTTTCTCGGAGGTGACATTAGCTGAGTGGATCCTTTTACATACGCCATAGCCGCACACATGACATCAACTTTAATTGTGTTGACTATTTAAAGTTTGCTTTGTTGTTATTACATGGTTATTACTTATTATTATGATTTTATTTTTATTTCACTTTATTTTGTTCTTTTTGTTACCCTGTACATATAGAGATTATTGTGTTGTGGCGTTGTAATAAATGGTTTCTATTCTATTCTATTTATTATTTAAAATAAAATTATACTCAATAGCACGCCTTTGTGTCGGGTGTGCTATTGAGTGAAATAAAAAAATACTTGGGCCACTGGGCAACTGCAATATGCTAGCCCAAAGGTTTGCAAAATTTCGCTTTTCAAAGCATTACGAATCATCCTACACTTGCAGCCTTTGGGTTGATTTTGCAGCGAGTGCAGCTTTGTTATATTGGACCTGCGCGTTCAGGATTCTGTTGAGGCTGCCGTGGCAATGCAGTGCTTCGGGGATGTTCGCGAAGGTGCACACGGATGACTTCTATGGTATAATGAGAAGACTGCACCTCCACCAACGAACTCCTCAGTGTGTTCATAGACCGGGTGGACTCCCCAATATTAAACAGCATTGGGCAGCTGCACACCAGGATATAATCTTCATTTTATTTTATTTTCAAGCCCACTAACTACAAGTACCGGCACGCTATGATGGCCATTTTGATACATCATCGATAGATTACAATAGTGAGGTTAAATCTCAATTTCATTATCGAAAAAAAATTATTCAAATGCGAGTCGCTTCTATAAGTTTTTAGATTTATAACTAGTATAGCAAGGGGTAGCTAATTAAAAAGTTTTAAAAAAACGAAAATAAAAATGTTTTGCATTGAGCTTTGCGATCCTATATGTGACAATCGTATTAGATTTCATTTAAAAATATTTCGAAATTCGAAAAACAAATGCCGAGTTGTGCAAAATTATACATCTATAAATTTTATTGCACGTCGCTATTGGCAGCAACGTACATCAATTAGCCCCTTCAACGTAGTTATGAATTAATACGAAACTTGATGAGCGAACAAACGTCAAAACGACCATCATAGCGTGCCTAACACTAATCCTAAGAGAATTTTAACTAGCACTATGGACAAGATTCTGAAATAAATGCTTTATTATTATTAAACCTATTTAATAAGGTAGGTGCAAATCCGACAATGTGTTAACGTTGAGGCAACCGACCGTGACTAATGTAATGTCTAATTTACGACTCGGCAATGTCTGAAAGACACAAGTAATGGTGTAACGAATTACGCTCGAGTTATTTAATAAATAGTGGAGCGGGTGTGAAACAGCTGGTTGGCTAATTTTATAACTCATAAGAATGCATTTAGGGAGCAGAACAAACATGACTGCATATCTTTTTAACCGACTTCAAAAAAGGTGGTGATATAGATGACTCTTTTTTTGTTTGAAAGGGAGCACTTACTGAGGTTTCTTGTGATATAAGCATTTTTGACGTATGATCAATGTTTATGATCATACGTACGAAAACATGTTGCTTATTATACAAAGAGTACGATCCGAATATGTAATATTATTTTTATACATGAAATACTTATTTTTATTACTATAATAGGTATTTTAATTTTAATTGAATAATATGATTTTTTATATTGACGATATTTATTTATTTTTAATCGACTTCAATAAAGGAGGAGGTTGTCAGTTCAACTGTATTTTTGTGTGTGTGGAGAACCGATTCAATTTACAATTTCACAATTTTTGATTTAACGATTTCACGCACACGCACACACACACACACACACACACACACACACACACACAAAGTCACTCATGCATTACCATACTCACTTACCATTAAGTCGTATTTATTAGTTGTATTTCTTCAAATAATTTTGCTATTATTATCTCTTCTCTTTTTTGTTTTTATTCTAATTGAAAGAATAGTGGACCTTGTTGTTTCCCTGTGTAGAGTAAGGTTGTCCACCAGCATGCGGAGGAACACTAGCTCTCATGTCACAGTTTACCCTACTTTGAGAGTCAGGGATCTCATCTTGTATTATAATGATCCTTACTTTATATTTATGTTGTAATCAAAATATTTTTTTAAATAAATAATAATAATTATTACTATTATTTTATTATTATTATATTGATACTTTTTTTGTTGGAAAGGGAATTCTTCAGTAGTGGTCCCATTTAAATTTGAAGAAAATATTCTGCCTCTAAGGGCGGCAAATTAGGAGATGAATCCGGTGTATTGAATTTCACTCACTTTCCGTTAACCGATTTCAACAAAACTATGACTCCTCAACAGTGTACAGTAGTTACATTAACTTTGGGCTCATATAACACACACAACGCACACACTCATAGCCCCGCACCCTAGGGAAACCGTGTATCGCGGGTGCCATGGACACACACATGGACAACTACAAATTACACCCAAACTTACGAGAGAAATAAATGTAGGCCACACAAATTTTCTCCCGCCCCGAGAATCAAACCCAGGACTTCGTTTTGACAAGGACTTCTACACGCGTTTCAGTTATCGTTGAGAAAACCCCAATTACGAACACTATGAAAGCGTATAAGCGAATTTTTGAGGTCGGTTCTTTTTTGTAAAAAACGTTATAATTATTCCGGAAACGACTCTGGGTATTTTTGAGCGCAGTACTTTTTATTTATTGGAGTTTTTACTCCACGCTTTTGTGTGAAAACGTAATTGCATGTCACAACATATTCTTTATAGATAAAAACTAATATAATACTGCATCTGTGGCCGAACGGTTACCATGCCGGACCGCTACGCAGAGGGCCCAGGTTCGGATCCCGGGCCGGGAGAAATATTTGTATGGCCTACATTTATTTCTCTCATTAGTCTGTGTGTAATTTATGGTTGTCTATGTGTGTGTCCATGGCACCCGCGACACAGGGTTTCCCTAGTGCGTTAAAAAAATGTTGTTTACTCAATGCACACTATACATATGTATAATAAACAATGCCGTTGACTCTACATGGGATCTCACAACCTGTTGCGTTTAATTGTTAAATTTTAAATGGATTGCATTTTTCTTAGGAAATATTATCTAATTAGTGTTCACACTAATTCACGAATGAAACGAAGTAACATAAGATGGAATTATTATATTATTGTTCAATTTTAGTAGATTTCTTTAGAGTTTACGCTATGAGAAGATCATTATTACGTCACACTGCGAGCATCAGCTCAAGGTCCGTCTTGCATCAGATCCTGTTTCAAGATCATCTACAATCATTTATCATTTGGTGAAATTTTTATTTGAAATGGCCCCCAGCTAATAGCAGATATTGAATAGTATTAATCGGTGCTAAGTAATTCATTTTATTTTGTAATAAATAACGATATCTATGTACAGTCAACAGCACTTCAAGCTTGACACTTTGAACTTTGGGCCGTTCCCTGTACTAGCGTACTAGATGCGGCGTCCCATATACATACTAGGTTTCACTGACGTGCGGTGTATACACAACACAACATTTAGTTGGTTGTCAAACATTCAAGATGGCGGACGCAGATGCGATCCTCTTTGAAAATTAATTTACATCGGTTTGTTGCTCACATTTCGGTATTTGACTAATTATATGAACATAAAAAAGATGTACAAATAATAAGTTTCCCAATTACATTTGTTGGCAATTAATACCTAGATTTACTACTGCGTTTTTATTAGACACCGGTTATATTGCGATCAATGGATTTTTATCAAAAGTATAATAATAATAATATAATAATAATAATAATAACGCACACACTCAACATAGCCCCGCACTAGGGATACCCTGTGTCGCGGGTGCCATGGACACACACGTAGACAACCACAAATTACACCCAAACTCTCGAGAGAAATAAATGTAGGCCATACAAATATTTCTCCCGACCCGGGAATCGAACCTGGGACCTCTGCATGACAGGCCGGCATAGTAACCGTTCGGCCACGGAGGCAGTTAAATGTTGCCGCAATCTTTTGATTAATGTTATTATTAAGTCTGGCAAGCTGTAATCACCCTTTCACTCCACCCTGTAAAGTTAATATAGCTTTATCTAAATTTTATTCGTATTAACTGTCTTAATTCTATCCTGTTTTTGTGAAGCTTAAACAAGATTGACAAACCTAAGGGAAATCACTTATACGAAGGATATTATACCCATTTCAAAAACTCAAGCGCCCAATAGAAATAATACCATAATAATAATAAACGCAGGCCATACAAATGTTTCTCTCGGCTCGGGAATCAAACCCGGGACCTCTACGTGGCAGTTCAGCATGGTAACCGTTCGGCCACGGAGGCAATTGTTGAGGCATTATACATAGCAGTATAATCATATTAAATAACATATCATGGTGTTTGAAACGGGAAACTAATTTTTATCCGGATCTAATATCGCGTATGCTTATTCTTTCTAACAACGTGTGGTATTAGTCGTCAAACAGTTATGGGATTATTATTAATACAAAGATCGAACACTTAGAAAAAATCCTTCTATCCAGCTGGATTCGAACCAGCATCTCCCAGCAAACCGCACTAGACGCTATGCCAACTATAGCAACGGAACTGACCAGTGGAATTTATGAATTTTTCTATGTGCTTGTTGAAGATCTTTGTTTTTTGTCGTAGCGCCATCTGAGAAAAATTTATTTCTTCACTCATTCGGGTACCTTTGCAGCTACCAGCAGCTGACTAGAGATGTCGTTTTAATCATTGTAATTTTTTAACTTTATTAAATATCACGATGTTTGACCATCATGATATTCAATTATTTTTTGTGAAATTACTCCACTAGTTTGTTATAATTATAAATACAAAGAGCGAAGCTTAAAGAAAATTATGTCGATCCGGCTGGATTCAAACCAGCGTCTCCTAGCAAACCTGGCAATACTTAGTTGCCAACTAAGTATTAGTTTATTTGTAAAAATAACTTCGAATAATTATATGTTATTTCATATCTAAAAAAATAGTTTAATTTCCATTGTGTAGCAATCCCGAGAACTCGATATAAATTTTGGAGAAGCTACGCCTGATTATGTTTTTCTTTTTTCGCTTTTTTTCACGGCCTCAGTGGTCGAGTGGCTTGCACACCGGTTTTCATGGTGTCGCCATCTCTGAGGTCCCGGGTTCCATTCCCCGCCGAGTCAGTGTGGAAACAATCTTTTCTATATTGTCTCGGGTCTGGGTGTTTGTGGTACCGTCGTTGTTTCCGATTTCCATAACACAAGAGCTTTAGCTACCTACATTGGGATCAGATCAACGTATGTGATATTGTCTACTATTTATTTATTTATTATTATTATTATTATTTCCTTTTCTTTAAATGGCAATTACATACATATTCGTTTCTCACATCTGTGCCAGGAATCTTCTGAAGATAATAATTATAATATTTTATGTTCTATTCAACCTTGAAAATTATATTTCACCGTTTAACAAATGTTTTTCTTAGAAGGCGTACTGAGTAGAAACAATTTATGTTTTCGTTAGATACTCTAGGAAATTATTTTACGATTCACGAAATGTTGAGTACAAACAAAGTATATAAAGTTACCAATCGTTTTAAGACCCTGTTTCGTTAAAACAATGCAATTTTTGAAACAAAAGAATTGTCTCATACAAAGTAATCTTATCAGAGTATATTATTTCGGTGGAAATTGTATCAAACTTTTAGGTTTCATAAGTATTGTGACAATGTGACGGCTCGTGGCGGATGATCAAAGTGGGCAATCATGTGGAGAAGGTAATAATTAATTGCACATTCAATGCTCGTTTGTGAAATTCACGGCAAAATAGCCTGTTATTTTAGTATTTTAGTACAAGACGTTTTAAAAAGGGTAAATCAATTGTACCTACTTAAAATGTAAACGTGTACGTGGCCATACGATTTTGATAAATGACTAAAGTTATTTGGTGTCACGGACACTTACATATTCCAGACTGGTTATGTACTCGATGATTCCAGAGAACTGTTACACCTATATACAGTTAAAAAAACTGAAATTTCTGACTACAATCACACTATTAGATAATATGAGCTTATTTTCGATGACATTGCAAGAGAAAACTAGGTCAGTAGCCTAGTCTTTGTGAAATGAGAATGCAGGAGTCTCGGTCCAAATAATTTAATAAAAAAATAAACAAAATTATATACTAAACACAATACTCACTCCAAAAGGGCCTATATATTTAATAATAATAATAATAATAGCAATAACGAACATACTCGTAACCCCGCACTAGGGAAACTGTATGTATCTGAATCTGTATTGAGGATGCCATAGACACATAACCACAAATTGTACCCAAACTCACGAGCGCAATAAATGTAGGCATTACAATATTTTTCCCGGCCTGGGTATCGAATCCAGGACCTCTGCGTGGCAGACCAGCGTGGTAACCGTTCGGCCACGGGTGCAGTTAACGGTAATAATGAAAAATACACTTTGAATGTAGACAGCGAAGTGGAGGCAAAAATGGAGCAAACAAGTAACAAATATTAGTAAGTTACATTGATGAAGTAGTTCTAGTTCTTAAATAAAGATGGTATTGTTTAGTTTTCATTATAGCGGTATCCAGTATTGTGCACGTATGCAATATTTGGTACCCTAAAGAGGGTGACAAAAAAGTTAGACGACGATAAAGGAGGTCAGCATAGTCACATGTGTATCCACACTTTAGGCTTTAATTTAAAAAAAGTTCGGGATCATAACTACGATCTTAGTTTTTATGTTCGTTGTGAGGTCTCACAAAAAATTTAAGAAGTACCAAAAGCGTAACCGGGCATAAGACCCGTGACGTATATTTTTACTTTAGGGTGTGTTACTACACCTACGAATAAATCTTGGAGATGAGCTGTAGTGATTCTTTTAATGTTACATTGTAATTTAAATAAGATCAAAACATCACATAGGTTATAATAATGAATTATCTCTTTAGAGAAAGTCACCTGAAAGCTGACATTTCAATAATAATATAGATTTTTATATTATACCAAGTGCCGGGACGAACAAGTCGTGCACCTGGTAGTAAGCGACATGCATAACCATGAGCAATTGCAGTATCACTCAGAGCTTTAAATAGCAAAGATTTGAGGGGCATTGGGGCCCTTGCGCCCGTTACTCCGAAACATAACTTGACAAATCCCATGTACCTGTAATATGACCAGAATCCTTCAAAACGGAACGCAGTAATGCTCACATTACTGCTTGGCGGCAGAAACATAAATTAATTCTTTGTTTTATTATTGTAGAAAGAATTTCAAACCTTTTCCCGTAGCACTGTATACATAGCGAAAACTAAAAAATAGTTAAAGCAAACTCTGTGATCCTATCTATTATTATACAAACTACTTTATAAACGATTTACAATTTTGTATATCAAGATAAACACGTCGGTTCAACAACTGATCGCTCTGAAAAACACACAAATCTGACAAGCCATTTCATGCAAATGAGACTCACATAATGATTGATTACCAAACAATTACGTATTTATACGTATCACTACGACGTAATAAAAATAGAAAAATATGTTAACAAGCATGTATCGAACGTTTTTTCCATACATCTCCCAACGAATTTCTACCTATTGTTCTAAGCGAGACGCGGATTAACTGACAATGTGACTATTGCACGTAATGTAAGGAGAGCACTCACACTGTTACCGCTAAGTGAAACCGAGTATAAAAGCGATGCAAATTACAAGTGCTGGCATTACCCACCACCCTCTCGTGGAGTACAGTCCGATCAAGCGCCAGCGATGAAGTACCATGTGCGTATCAAATACAGTGTGTGCCAGTGCCCCTAATTATATGTCGTTAGATTACACTTACGCCCCTAAATGAGCTCAGTCGTTGCGTGATCGTGTCGTATGGAATCTTTAGTGGAATTACGTAATGTTATCAATCAAGCAAAAACAAAAATTGTATTCCAAAAAATTGTTCCGATCTCATTGAATTAATTTTTGAGTCATCGTCACGACTAAATAAAACTATATTTGTTAAACTATAACGCTAACTATACGTGTTTTCATTATAAAGTGACATATATGATAATAAATATAATTTGACATTTCAGTTGTTAGTCAATTTACAGGAAGCTTTGCTGTTACGTAACGCAAAGTGAAGTTCCTGATACCGGTGAAACTAGTTTCACGCTATAATCCTCAACCGATAGAAGATATCGTTTGATTTCAAAGCACTAATTGGCACGAACACATAAAACTTTGTTAATCATTCTACACGTATATATTCGTGTTTCTATAGACTTCAGTTTACAGTAATTTTATATAAAACTTAATTTTGTATTTGTTTGTGCAGTTTTTCCTGGGATTCTTGGCAGTGGTGTCGGCCTACCCTGGAGTGATCCACGATGAGCCCCAGTTGGAGGAGAAGTTCGACCACCAGGCTATAATCGGAGAATCAGCACACCATCATCATGTAGAGCATGAGCACGCAAAGTCACACCAGTCGATCAAGTTTGAACATTTCCATCCTGTGCCTGTTTACGTAAAGAAGGAACATAGCCATCTGCTACATCACCCGTTGGAAAAGGGCAAGTCTGAGCAGGCTCTGAAACAGATTCACCCGGAAACTCAACACCATCACGGACACGGTCTCGTGTTGGAAGACCACAGATTTGATACCGAACACTTCGCAGCTCAGCTACAGCACGGTCATGGTTTAGAGCACGGCGGCTTAGAGCAGGGTGGTTACGAGCAACTCGGTCAGGGTTACGAGCACTTGGGCGGCGGTTTTGAAGGCAGCGAAGGTCTGAAAGCGTACGCAGAGCTTCAGCCAGCTGAGGGCCACTACTTGCAAAGCCACTCTTTCGGCGGAGACAGTGGAGAAGGCTACAAATACGAAGGATACTAACTGCATTTAATTTAAAACTCGTATAACCGTGCCCATGTGGAGAAATCCTTAAAAGTATTTTAGATCTATTTCTTGCCTGTCGATACTAGTATTAATTTTTTTAGGTCATTTGTCTAAGTCGCTGATGTTTGTATGATAAGCCTTTGTGCTGGAGAAAAAGAGAATTGTACCTGATTAATATTGAATGTAAGACTAAATTTGTTTAGCAATAATAAAATTTCCTGTATGTCGAAAGTAACTGATTGAAACGTAACATTATTGGCGTTGATCTGACAAGTGGAAATTAAATGTTGAAATAACATTTCCAATGTACGTAACAGAAAGTTTGTGGTTTACGTGAGATTTTGATCGCACCGTCTCTTATGTAGGTTAATAGAATTTCTTAATCTGTCGCCTGTGACAGATCTCTACAATTTGGTACGTTCTCCCTCACCTGATTCTCATAATTAAGTAATTATATTGTTAAGAAGATCGTTGATTGAGTCTCAGTGAAATTGTGATATTAATAAAAATGTTGGTTTTTAACGTAACTTTCTATTTCATTGTTTCCCCCGAGGTTTTATTTTAACTGTAGAACATATTACATTGAATTACATGGCCAATGCGTTCGTCTATTTAATACAAAACGAAAAAAATACAATAACAATGACTACAACTTCAAGTATGTACTTTTAGCCATTGTTATTGCATTGTTCTTCTAGAATATGGGTACAACAAAAAGTAAAATCATGTCTTTGAAATTTGTACAGTATAATTTAACGTAAATAAAACAAAAATGTTTTTCATATGAAAGACATCAACGACATTTTAGCGGAGTTCCTTTTAGCTAAGAAGCAAAAAAAAAAAAAAATGTAAAGTAATTATTTACCTTTTAAATTAAAACATAGGCACCTAAATACATGTCCAGAAACAAAGTAGTACCATGTTAAGAGTCTACGATAATTATATTAAGGTATCAATTAACATTACACTTCCCTGATCAGTTAAGCAGTTCTCAAGACCTAGATATTCGATAAGAACTATCGAATTTACCTGTAATCATGTTACTAAACAAACTGTGTGAAGTAACAGTAGCCATATTGTTGGATTATTGTAATTTAGATCTACATAACCTGTAACTTAGGTAGCTAATCATGTAATTCTAATTGCGTCGAGTTGCTTCTTAATAACAGTAAGTTTATGTTTTGTAGATTTTTTTAATAACACAAGAGTGTTAATGGCTCTGCCTTTCTCAAATATAATAATTTTGAGGTTGGCACCAAATGTTATTTGTTCTATGACTATAAAAAAACTAGCTGGTGCCCGACTCTTCGTCGGCGTAGAATACCTATAATTACTTTGAGTAGTACTGTACTGTACTACTTACTTGAGATATGATTTGTTCTCCATACAAACTTTCATCCCCAATTTCACCCCCTTTAGGATTTATTTTTATGACAAAAAGTTGCCTATTCTATCTAGCTTGTCTTTTGATTCTTTTGATTCTAGATTGTTAGAGTGTGCAAATTTTACAATGACCATAGAGCAAGTGCTTCTCGGCAGTAAAAACCAAGCGCGTAATGTCGTCTCTTTCCTAAAACTCTGTCAACTTATTTCTTTTTTATGCTTTGCTTATTTTTAAATAATTTCACTCTTTGTTTTTGTGATTTGGATGGTTTCTTAATGTTTACATTTTCAACCGACTTTAAAGAAAGGAGGAGGTTCTTATTCGACTTTATTTTTTAACCGCCATTTGTGAACTGATTTTGATGTTTCTTTTTTGCTGGAAAGACGCTACCGAAGCAATGTTCCCATTCCCTTGTGAAATATTGTCTTCAAATTTGAAGACAATTTTCCACCTCTAAGGGTGGTAAACTGGGTGATCAATCTGATTTCGGTTATTTTATGGTAATCGATTATTATTAAAGGGCCCGAAACGTAGGTTTGTTTCAAAAAACAAATATACGCGATTTAAATGCGGAAAAATAGTTTCATTTCCTATGTGTAACAATCGCGAAAGTGTAAGAACTCGATAATTACAATTATCTTTTTATAAATTCGTTTTAGTACTCTGCAATAATTTAATGTGCATATAGTGTCGGTCTATAAAGGATTGTGCACTTAGTTTTGAGATTTTTCATGCATGTTCGTGATTTTTCATTGGTATAACAATTGTTGACTAACCAAATAAAAAAATTCTCACATCATATCGTCTACAGCAAAATTCATCAAATTTGGTTCAGCGGTTTAGGTGTGATACGCAACAGACAGAGTTATTTTCGCATTTATAATATTACATAGTTTGGATATGGTTTGGATAGTATCATTCCACCACCACAAATCTAATTTTTGTATTGATAAGAAAAGTCATAAACTACAACATAATATCTTTTTTATCATTAGTGTCGAATAACCAGAAAGACCATGTCGTTATAAAATAATAAAATCATCTGGAAATGTTTTACTTTCAACAACTCTAAATGGATTTAAAAAGTATAATAATACTAATTATAAAGACCCTGATTACTGCCCCCGAATGTAGATGTTAGTTATTTATTTTGGCAATATTAAAGTAAGTTAAGTGTAGCATATAAAAAAATAATTGGTAGTCACGGTAACTCTGTTGTAATCCTAATCATTACAGTAATAAAGTAAGTTTGTAAGTGTAGAAAATTCGTATGTACAGATGTTAGTAACGACAGTCGACATGAGTTTAATAAAATGTATATTAATAAAAACAAAACAACAAGAGGTTCCGGGTCATACAAATATTTCTCTCATGAGTTTGGGCGTAAGTATGTGGTATGACAACCACACGACAACAACACAGGGTTTCCCTAATGCGGGGATATAAGCTTGTGCGTTGTTGTTGTGTGTGTTATGACGAATTTAGAAACGTTCATTTCCCAATGTGATCCTAACCTCCTCATCGAGCGGCCACAATACCAACCGTCAGGCCACTGAGATCGTCAAAAATGAAGGTTTTCCTGAACGGCTCAAACCGATAGTGTGGTGCCTGATTAAGTAAATGTTGGAGTTGAATGAACAGATGCATATATAGTGAAAAAAAAAATGACGCTGCATTGCAATGTACAGCCGGTGCCCTAACATAAATATCCACTATAGCACTTATAGCACTTAATACAAACAGTGGATACCTAAGTGAGGGCACCGACCCTACCGTGGCTTTCTAGAATAGCCGCATCAAAAAGATGAAGATATTTTAGAAATAAGCGAGATGTATGTGGGGCGCAAAGCTAACGAATTGTAAATGGCCCCATATTGCCACGTGCTATATTTACCAATGGAAATCTCAGTGTCATATTCACAATAAAATCGCAACCTTCGTGTCTGCAATATGACAACGTTTCAGGAAAGAAGTTTAAAGATTCTATAAACAATGTTAATCTATAATTTAAATAGGGAATTGTAACATTTAATATAATTTATTTCGTATGACAATAGCACTTTTCACATATTGATAACGTGGGATTTTATTATAATAAGGTTTCGAAATATGGTATACTCTGAATATAACTACATTACAAATAAAATAACTACCTATTATTGCTAGGACCACTATTTATAAAAAACGACAATAAGTAAGGTGATTTTGTCTTTTTTATCCCTTTTTAACCGACTTCAAAAAAAGAAGGAGGTTCTTTTCGACTATATTTTTTTAGTATGTATGTTACGCGATAACTCCGGCCCAGAAATTTGATGGTGAACCCATTTTGATGATTCTTTTTTTGTTGGAAAGAAGATACCTCAGTATCAGTCCCATTTAAATAAAGAAAATATTCCACCTCTAAGGGTGACGAACTAGGGGATAAATCCCGTTTACCGATTCCCGGCAACTGATTTCAATAAAACTTGGCAAATAGATGTAATTCCACGAACTTTTGAGGTAGTTTTTTTATAAAAAAAGTTATTACAATACAAGAGGCTGTATACTGGAAACGGAAACAATAACCATAATTCTTATTACATACGAGCGAAGTCGGTGTTAAAGCTAGTGTAGAATAAACGTCTAAAGCTGCGAAAGTAAACATTGCGTCGATGTAGACAGAGACATTGATGTCTTTCCCAATACATTTCATGGCATTTGCATTACAAAATCTGTACACTAAGTAATTGTCCATAAATTATTTAACAACAAACGAATTATCTAACATGTCATTAGGAAAATTATAATAAAATTTATATAAAGTTGATTGTATGCTTTCGAAGACAATGTGGTGGTAATACGTTGGCAATAGCACCCATTACCTGACCTGCGCCAACATAACTGTTGGTTACGTAAAGCGTGTAACTGTGACCAGTGTAAACAGATTTCTGACACACAATTTTACTGTGCCATATCAGTGTTTAACCTGTGAAAATGTAATTTGCAAAGTGTGGAGATATGATTTCCCGAAACACGGGTCTTGAGCCTTGTTTAAGCATCGGTCTCCGTGTGTTAAGGAATATTTCTTACTAATTCTGGTTTTTTCGACCCATACCCTTAATTTTATTTCCTTTTGCTTAGTGGTATAACCTTCCTTTGTAAATTTATTTATTCTTATTACTATTTATTATTTATTTTATTGTCCTACAAAAGTATATAAGTAACCTTACTATTATATACCAATATTCATGTATACGTTCTAATAATATACGTAGTTATGATTATTATTTATGTACCTATTTATTTTATTGATGAGTAGTGTATTTATTTAAAACGCTTTCATGACAAGACATTCTTTGGTTGCACCCTCCTTTCCAACTCTAAAATTTCTATCGTAAGGTTGCCTGGAAGAAATTGCTACTTAGCAATAAGGCCGCCTGTTGTACATTGGCTTACTCTGTGACACTTACATTACTGTTCTATATTGTCATTGTAATTTTAATGTGCAATAAACAATATTTCATTCATTCATTCATTCAGTGTCCCACAATATGTATATAAAAAAAATGGTCATAAAGCTGGTCACAGTTAACTTTAAATATTTTATAAATTATGTTAATTTAGTCTGTAATGCTAACACTCTGCAGGTTACAAACTATAACTTGTGAAATGTAAAATCTTCACACAAAATAGAAGAGTTTTGTGGATATTGTTGCATTCAATTTGTAGCTACGGTGATGCAACAGACAGTGTCCAGTCTGATCGACGGATTTTGTCTGTGTGTTTGTTCAATCTTTGTATCAATAATAATAATAAATGGGTTTAAGTGTTTTCACAAAAAAATATGAATATCATGTTAGTAAACACATCATGATATTCAATAAAATAAATATTGCTTCGTTCAATTTTCCCCATTATATTTTTTAAATAAAAATGTAGGAAACACAACACGAAAAAAAAACATATTACGAATTTTCCTGTATACCCATCTCATTTCAATTTTTGCCATCTGTCACATGTCATGAAATAATGGCTAAAGTCTAGGTGCTATAATTTCGCCAAAGGCACCGCACGAACCAGTTGTCTGCCATCTTAACGGTTTTAGATACTCACGGTGTCCTAATTTACAATATCAGTCACTAAATTTACTAGACGCTACCTATTTACACATTAATATTATGAAAATATGATAATATTTTAATATTACAGAAAATACACACAGCTTGGGGAACTGTACAGTAGCGAACAAGGTTCCGATTATGAACTTTGTATTACTTCCACAGTATAGTAAATGTTAGAGCTTTGCTCTAGTTGGTATAGTAGCTTTTTGTTCTAAAAACTTTCTTCTTTAACCTCTTAAACGATGTAGCTTCCATTTTTCTCTTCACGTTATATTCTTATGTTACATTCAATCAGATTTCTAATATAGTCAAAATATCATATAAGATATGCCATCATACTTCGGCTGAGAATTGTCTCCATGATTTTTCTACTCCTCTTTTCACTACCTTTAGTAGCGGTTAGTAGTATTTTGCTCTGTTTGTGATTTTCAATTGTTTTTATGTCGTTTCCTTTCCTTTTTATCCTTTTTTATTAATATATTAATCGCTCTATTTATGATTTTAAATTGTCTTCATAATGTTTTTGTTCTTTTTTCTGTATTTAATATCTATAGTAGTAATTTGCACTATTTGTGACTTTCAATTGTTCTTATGGATACTTCTGCTCTCTTTAATTCTTTTTGTTACACATAATAACTACTTTATTAGTCTAACAAAAGACATTTTTTTATGATTACAAGTGAAGGGGCGAACAAGTTGCGGACCTGGTGCTAAGCGACACGCCTGTCCATGAGCAGTTGCAACTCCACTCAGAGCTTTAAAACGAAAAGATCTGGGAGGCACTGCCAGCGCGTCCGTTACCCTGTTACATAAATTGACAAGTCCCATATGCCTGTAATTTCACCAGCAGCCCTACGCTTTAAAATTGGAACGTAGTACTCGGTACTTGGTGTAACGGTCCAGTATTCGCAACTCGACGTTAAGGCGCCTATTTTGCGTGTGGAACGTAGTAATAGTTGGCGGCATTACTATTTGGCGGCCGAAATAGGTAAGGTGGTAGTACTTCCTTAGACGAACTCTTTCACAAGAAGCTCTGCTTCTACTATTATTACATTTATTCTCTACTACTATAATCTACTATTATTTATACTAGTATTTAGCTTCTACGTGTAAATATTTCTATTGAATAATTAGTAACACTTCTACTGATTATATTATACTGTGTTATAAGAATATGCACAGCAGCGATGAGAAGAGCTGTGAACGCAATAACGGAATATTCTAAAAAAAATAGATAATTTCATGCAGTTATTAACTAGTTAGGCTTTATTAAACAGTATTTATTGTCTAACAATTGCATTGAGGAATAAGTACAGACTTCAACAGTATTAAGTACCTTATTATAATCAACAAAAGTAAAATACAATTGACAAGAAATCCTTCTTGCTTTCGCAATCACGCTTGGTAGGTTGATCTTGGTAAAGCAGTAATCCGGCACACCTTAATAAAGATACGCAACTGTTTACTTCCTTATGTTCTTTCATTGCTTCCTATGCGGCTAATGGTGCCATAAGGGGTGGCGAAACTCTTAAGTAAGGTCTATACGGTGACAAATTAATTAGGCGTAGTAAATTTTACATAATTCCAGGACAGGACATCTGATACGACAGTTATGAAGACAAAATCGGATCAAAGAGAAGCAGGGGAAGACCTGGGTGATTTTATTTAATTTTATTTTATTTCAGATGGATATCGTCCATGCCAGAAAATACTTGACCAGTTCAGATCAGTTTTAAGAAGGGTATGCCGTAAAATTAATTTTGCAATGTCATCATTTTTTTATTTGATCTTTCATTACATTACACAATTCTACATTTAAACCGAATGCTGGAAATTCAAGCAAAAAAAGCTGGAATTCCTTTTCACTTTTCCGTTGAATACATAAGAAGGCTCTTAGTCAGGTATCTTAGAGCATCGATTGCACATCAGTGTTACAGACCTGATAAGAATGGATACACGTCCAATAAATTAGTCATCATCATCATCATTCTGCCATACGACGCCCACTGCTGGGCATAGGCCTCCTCCAACGAGCTCCACGACGATCGGTCCTGCGCTGCCCGCATCCATCGGCTTCCCGCGACCTCCACCAGATCGTCGGTCCACCTTTGGGCTACCCACTGAGCATCGTCCGGTGCGCGGTCGCCATTGAAGAACCTTTCCGCCCCAACGGCCATCGGTTCTCCTAGCTATGTGCCCCGCCCACTGTCACTTCAGCTGAGCAATTCGTCGAGCTATGTGGGTTACCTTAATTCTCCTACGGATTTCCTCATTTCTGATTCTATCACGTAGGGAAATACCGAGTATCGCTCAATGAATTAGTCACTATACAAAATTACAGTAATACTTTGCTACAGTGTTCTCAATACTGGCTGATTCTGACGTGTCAACTAAAATTATCACAATGGAAGAATTGAAGTTACCTATAACATTGAGTTTACCTTGAGCACCAGTAGAGCTATAATAATAATAATGATAACGCACACACTAAACATTGCCCCGCACTAGGGAAACCCTGTGTCGCGGGTACCATGGATACACACATAGAAACACAAATTACACCCAAACCCACGGGAGAAGTAAATGTAGGCCATACAATTATTTCTCCCGCACTGCAAATGTTTTGGACAGGGGTGTCGCTGAAAACCAAGCGCATGACTTGTTCGCCCTGTCATTTGACAATATAAAAAATTTCTTCACATAAACTCGCAATTTTGCGACTCACAACAGTGATGACAATTATTGTGTTCAATTTTAAAAATTTCGGCAAATCATACTAATTATTTTGTTGTCTATCATTAAAATTAACTTAATGTTAGTGTTTTGAGATGATGTTTTTTATGATACAATTTATGCAAGTTGCGAATTCAATTAATCTTGTAAAAATTTCAATAACTTAATAAACTAATCTGCTGATCCTTAATTGAACTTGGACGTTCGAAAACCAAGTTAATTTCCAACTTTATTACTGCTAACATTTGGAAACGGGAATAAACTCGTTCACATTCGAATAGGTATTTTTCACACCTACCTACCTACGTTCCCGATGTTTAGACCAGGTTGAATGAATGAATGAATGATTAATGAATAATATTTATTTGCTTAAAATATGGTTTACAATAGGTGATATAAGTATACATAATAAAACAGTACTACTAAATTCATATTTTACCGATCGCGGCATGCAAATCTATGGATGTCAAAGTTTTGGCAGCTAAACAAATCTAAAGCAAGGCCTAAACATATTATAATAGTAAGTTATTGTCATGTCATGAAGATGTCAAAAAATATAAACAATTTAAATACATACCTTGTCAAATAAGTTAAGTGGTTCAAATTTATTGAGAATTATATGTAAAGAAGTCATGAATTGAATAGAATTTTTTATCTCTTAGCCATTTGCACTGGCCGTGGCCTCGGGCTAACTGGTGATGCGGTGTTTACATCTCCTTCTCTGCGGTGGAACCTTCATCCACCCCATTATATTTTTCATGCAGTAATATTTGGTCTGTGAGTAATATATATATATATGCATTGTACTAGAGATGCACCTAGTACAAGTCTCACCGACTAACCGACGTTTATTGTCGCGAGAGCAGAGTCCTATCCAATGGTGGGCAGGGCATAAAACAAGATACCCAAAACTGGCACAGTTACCACGAGTGTTTTTATATGCACCTGCAAGCACTGTATGTAGCGAGCGGCTATTTTCCGAAGCGGGTAATGTGTATGAAGAAAAAAGGCAACAAACTATTACCTGAACGTGCAGAAAGCCTTGTATTCCTACATCAAATCTTGCCTTTGTTAAAATTTAAATATTAATAATGTAAACTTTCTTTCTAAGTTATTAAATTGCTACAAATTGTTACAATTGTCTAGAATTTTTTTTTTTTTTTTTTTTGGTTTTACTTTATTATGTCTATAGCTGTAATGCTTTATTTTAACCGAGTACAGTTGTCATGAACCGAGTTATTCGGCTGAGTACGAGTAGTAAAAAATCGGCCGAGTATACCGAGTAGCAAATGAGTACTCGGCGCATCTCTACATTGTACTGATATTTGGAAATGGGAATAAACCATTCACATACGATAAACAATATTTTTCACACATAACTAACTAGTATCTCACACCCGCATTATATTTTTCAAAATGTGAACGCGTTTATTCCCGTTTCCAAATGTTAGTATAATGCAACGCGAAAGTTTAAAAGTAAATATTGTTACTGCTTCAATAGTACTACCACATCAATAAATTGCGGTTAGTAATTTTTTCGTTACCAAAATACTACACGGCAATGTTGGGTGCAAAGCATTTCTATAAGGTGATATGAAACGTGTAAGGTCACTTCTCGATCTAGTTGCTATTGCAACAGTCATTTTAATAAGACAATAAAGATATTGTATATGCGAGTATTTCATACCCATATTATGATTTTTAGTCTTTGTTAGAAACTTTCTAAGAGCCGCTGTAATCAACTTTTGCTTTAGATTTATAAAGAAGCTATTTAGCACTTTGAAATTAAAGAGTCATGAAAATATAGTCCGTAATGCTCAGCAGTTAATAAATGTCGGCTTATAGATAACTAGTTGCCGCCCGCGATTTTGTCTGAGAGTTGCTTCTGTGCTATACTAATTTTCATAGTTTTATTGGTTTTCCATACAAACTGGCATCCCCTATTTCACCCCCTTTAAGGTTTATTTTTGTAACAAAAAGTAGCCTATGTCTTTTTCCTAGGTCTCATCTATCTTTATACCAAAATTCATCAAAATTTATTCACCGGCTTGGGCGTGGAAACGTCACAGAGTTACTTCCGCATATAAAATATTATGTTCGTTAAATGTATGGCATCTTAGAATTTTTAAAATCCCGAGCTACAATCTCGCATTCTGCGCCCGTCTTTTCGAATTTCTCGAAAAATTTGCTTTTCGATATTACATAAACTATGTATATAAGCACATAAGTTTGGCACCTACTTATCTTATTATAAAGCACTGAGGATGCGCCGATAAGTTCAACATCCCGTGTTTGTATAAATTATAGATATTCTTTGTTTGTCAATTTAACTGTCTCATATAATTTATGAAACGAAATACGGTGGCTAATTTAAATAATCTCATAACGGAACATAATATTAATTTATTACCAATTTACATATTTGGAGGAAATAAATAAGTAAAAACCGTGGATATTTACAAGAAGTTTCTAAAATGTGGGTCGCTTAAAATGCATGCCACACGCTTACACAATCGAAGATTACGATTCTAACATGAATCTAATAAATGATTTCACAGTTTCCTGGTACATTTCGTATTCAAATAGTAAAGACACTTTCTATGCTTTGATACACTGTCCAAAATGTTTTGCAATTCAATTATTAGCGGAACAAGGATGCATTATGTGATTGAAGACAAAATAATGGGTGTCTTACGTTAAATAGTTGGATTGACAGTGCCTGCAAGTAGGAAATTTACTTTTTGTTTTGTTGGTGATTGATGACAACTACAATTACTTTTACACATAATCAATCTTTACTATAAATGCTTTAAAGACTTTCTATCCATGGCAAAATTAGTAAATCTTCGGTGGCTTACGTTATTATTTCTCGTAACAATATTATATAATTATGACCTTTATAAGCCATCACGGCCTTGCATTTTCGTTTTCAAGCGCCTACAAGTTTAGAAATCGCAAAATGTTAATACGAAATTATCAATAACAAAAATAAGTCATACTTTCAGGCTCTTTATTAAAGAGAACAAACCTTAAAAAACGTATTATTTTATCACCTTGAATTGTCTTATCTTCATCATCAGTCGAATTTAGTTTAATTAACCACCTTCACATAATAAGTGTCATTTGTACTATATCACTAAGAAATATCAACTATATGTACAATATTAAAAACACTACAAGTGGCCTAAATTATCAGTGCTCCCAAATGTGTTTAATTATGGATAATTTTTGATTTTTATTTCTAACTGGAATTTCTATAGGTACTGTCTTTTTCACTCCCACTGGCACAATCCGCTTCACAACGTATGGTTTGTTCACTTTAACGAAAACTTTTTTCTCAACTGTATAAGGGACACGTTTTTCTACTTCAACGGGCACGCGCTTTTCTACTTCTACCTGTTCGACTTTCACTACCGGATATGGAACATGTCTTATAATCTCCAATGGCACAGGGTATGGCTGGGGCACTTTGACCTCGAAAGGTTCAGGAATTCTCACAATATATGGAGCAGGTATTGGTAATTTTACATGTTTTATTATTTCTTGCTTTACTACCACAGGCGGCTGATTGGCAATAGCAGCAGCTTGAGTAAGTGCTTTTTGTTTATCTATTTGATTTTCCAACAGTATCTTTTCTATCTCTCTTGCATACTTTTCTTGGTTATCTTTTGGTGTGTATTCGATTGGTACAAAACCTTTCTCAAGCTCTGGTGGTGAAAAATTTGTAGGTTCTTTTAATATATTCAAAATATTGTGATGTTGCACCAAAGGATTTAATACAGAATGGAATTCATTCTTCTTTGCATTTAATTCACGAGATAACTTTAACTGTTCTTGTTCTTCCTTTAGATCTTCAACTTTGAGTTCTTCAGCTTTTAACTGATCATCGAGTTTTTTAGCTTCGTTTTCCTGCGCTTGTATTTGTTTTTTGAGCTTTTGAGCCTCCAATATTTCTTTCATTTGAAATTCCTGTAAAGTTGGAAGCTCATCTATCTTGAAGTGATGAGTGTCTAGTTGAGGAGTACCCTTTAATTGACTCTTAAAACTTGCTGTGAGTGGAAGTGCTGTCGGCAATTTTTCTGTTTCGTCTAAGAGATGAGGTTTTTGTACTTCTTGCAAGTGATGAGCATCTAAGTGTTGATTTTCTACATGATGAGCAGCGTGCAGTTGGTGAGCTTCTAATTGACTTTCAAACTGGTGAGCTTTATGTTGTGTTTCTAAATCAACTTGATGAGTGTCTAATGGTTCCGATGTGATTTGATGATATTGTTGTCGTTGGTCTGATGCTTCCAGCTGCTGTGCATCTAGTTGGTGGGCATTAAGTCTATAAGCGTCTAACTGGTTTTCCAAATGGGCAATAAAAATTTTTTTAGCTTCCAGCTCATTTTCTGCACCGTATTCATATGGAATGAAATTGAAATTATGGTGATTTAAGTGTTGCACAGGATTATTTTTATGAAGAAGAAGTAATTGTTGCTGTGCGTCATTTTGGTTAGTAGGATTGAGAAACAATTGCAAGTTTTTATTCCCGACTGGTTTGATTTGAGGTAATATAAAGAACAGGGGTTTATGATATTGCTTTTCATGAGTTAGCAACGCTTCCTCGTGCGGTTGCTGTGAAATTAGTTGTAACTGTGGAACCAATGCCAAATGTTGTTCTTGATTTACCAATTGAAATTGTGCTTGGTGTTGCGATTCAATATTGGGTAAATGTTGCAGTTGCTCTTGTTGATGTTGTTGTAGTAGAAGAAGCTGTTGTTGTTCTTGTTGCTGTTGTAGTATTTGTTGATGCTGTTGTTGTTGTTCTTGTTGCTGTTGTAGTATTTGTTGATGCTGTTGTTGTTCCTGTTGTTGTTGTTGTTCTTGTTGGTGCTGGTGGTGGTTTAAGTTTTCTGTAGGTGCGCCTGCAACTATTTCCTGTAGCTGCAAGCGGTTCTTTCTATTAGCCTCCTGTGCTTCAATTTCGCGTTGTATTAATTGGCCTTCTTGATGCAATGTATTTTGTTGCATTAACTTCTGCATAAAATGTGGCAGCTGTGGTTGAGGTCGAGATTGAGGTTGTGACTGAGGTAGTACCTTTAGGGCACCTTGTCCTGTTTGTAAAGCTTTGATTTGAGATGGTGTTAAGTACACTATCATATCTTTCATGACATAACGGGGACCATGCACTTGATGAGGCTGCTGTTGATGCTGATTTGGGAGAGTCACCTGGGTCGGCGGAGGAGGGGGCGGGGGTGGTGATAACCCTGTGTGTTCTCGTTTATGTTGTTTTTGAACAGACTTGCTTTCATCCAACTTCTGAGAATCTTCAACAGTTTTATCAGCTTGTGCTGCTGCTAGGAGCACTGTAGCAACCACAAACCATATCTGCAAAGATAAACAAAAAAATTATTTAAAATTGTCACTTCAAATTTAGGTAGTTATTCTACTCTAAAAAATCGATATTATAAAAAACATATTCTCTTGTACTCACTGGCAAATCCATGACAGCTGCGGCTATGCAGCCGGCTGACAGTAGCGCGAAAGATCGTCTAATCAGAAATACGGAAGAACAAGTATTTTATATCCCACTTATGTATTCTCAAGCGCCGGCTGATTCATAACTAGCTCTCTTTCTGTTACGTTGTTTGAATCGCAGTACCCGTTTATGTTAATTACGGCAACACGTCGGTTGTAGAATTCAAAATGATCACGTCTTATGCTCATAGTTTGTATCTTCTTCCTAATAATCGTCATTAAATATTCACTTAATTAGATATGCTGTACTTAATGTTGGTAACAACAAGACGCATCGCATTTCAACTCTAACCTGTAGCAATAAAGTCTAAAACCAATCGTAAATTTTACGCACCGAAAGTATATTATGCATGTACGATTAAGATTGTATCAGAACCACACACTAAGGTGACCTACATAACTGATTCAAAAATAATTACGTAATTATACGAAAACATCTTCAAGTTGAAGATGAGAACCGGAAATAAGGGAAGTGTTGTCTTAACTATTTGAAGGTTAACTTCATTCCGTTCTTTGCTTTTATACGGTTAGTATTATTACGATTACATAACAAGTTTAATGTACTCTCCTATTTTACAAACGTTGGCGTAATGGTGTTCTTGTTATATTTTTAGAACACATACATAAATACTGCCGAATACAGACTCAAATCCTATGAATATGTATGAGGATGGATGGAATGATATCATAAATACGGCTATAATGTTTCCAAGAAGATCGAATACGAGTTCAGCTGTTTAATAATTGTTTCCTTTTTTATTTGTCTTCTATATCATGTTTGTTTGTGTTAATTTATTATTATTATTTTGGATATCTATTTCAGACTCTCGCATCTCCCATGATCTAAAAGATTTATTTTGAATTGATTAATTGGCAGAGCTGTATTCCCCGGCAATTATTATTATTATTATTATTATTACTAATAAATCTTCTTCTACTTATAAATTTTAATTTTGTGTTATACTTAAAAAATACTGTCAAATTCAGAACCTTCTTTTACAATTGATTAAAAAAAATTTACGTATTCAATTCTATTATAGTAACGCTCTGCATAAAACGGCCAGCATACATTTTTTAAGCTTATCGAGTCTTAACATCAACATCATCCACCCATTTACACATCCCACTGCTGCGCACGGGTCTCCTCTCAGACGAGAGTTTACGCTATAGTCCGCCATGCTGAACCAATGCGGGTTGAGGACTTCACAGGTTTTCCGAGGATTGTGAACCTTCTTCGACGTACTGGGTTCATTACGATGATTCCTTCCATGGTAAATTTCATATTAAATTTAGCACGTTAATTCCGAGAAACTCAGAGGCGCGAGCCCAGGTCGCTCTCGCGGCCTTTGGTCGAGAGGCGATAGGTCAAACCATCAAGCTAACAAGACTATAAAACATGTTGACCATAAATAAAAACTATTTTGAATTTGTTCTTAGGTTTTCGCGATCGTTACACATAGGAAATGAAACTATTTTTCCGGATTTAAATCGCGTAGATTTGTGACCGTGACCATGGGACCTGTAAAGGTCCTTGTTTGAAAAAACAAATATACGAGATTAAAATCCGGAAAAATAGTTTCATTTCCTATGTTTTGAATTTGAATTTGAAAATGTAGTGCTATATTGAATAAAATTAGATTCGGAAACTGGAATAGGCACCAAGTATAAAATATTGTAAAGATATTTCAAATTTATTTCTAAGCTGTGGTACTTAATTCAGTATGTGAACGATTGTGAGATTGGGAGATCGGCGCCGGTTCGAATCCCTGCGTTGGCATGTGCCAATGGCTATATTTCTAAGTTACGTACATTTGTAAATGTTTAGTAGGAATCACATTCGTCATCATTTCAGCCGAAAGACGTCCACTGTTGAACATAAATACGTAAAATAAATACGTAAAAATAAATAACGCACACATTCATAGCCCCTCAGTAGGGAAATCCAGTGTCGCGGGTGCCATGTACACACATTATAGACAACCATACATTACACCCAAACTCACAAACCAAATAAAAATGTAGGCCATACAAATATTTCTCCAGGGCCAGGAAATCCGAGCCGGGACTTCGGCGTGACAGACCAGCTTGGTAGCCGTTCAGCCACGGAGGCAGTTAGAAACGAGAACGCCACAACGACCGGTCGTGTACTGCTTGCTTCTAGTGGATTCACACAACCTATACCAGATCATCGGTCCACCTTGTTGGTGGTCGCCTACGCTGCGTCTTCCGGTAAACGGTCGCCTAGAAGCAATACCTCTCGGGAACGGTAAAGGAAGACATCGTGATGAAACTTCTATAATGAAGAAGATTTACAACCCCTGGAAAATGTGTGAAATCCCCTAACTGCATTGGATCAAACGAGATAAGTAGATCGATTCCTCCCATGAACACTTTTCATTTTCTCTCTCTTTTTGTTTTGTTTTGTTTCTTTTTTCACAAAAATCGTGTTTTGCTTGTGTTTCGAATTTTGTATTTTTTTTCTCTTTTTTTCACAATATTCGTGGAGCAAAATATTAGCAAACAAAATAAATCTGCTTACATTAAAAACAGAAAATGACCAAAAAAAAAGTGCTGTATTGTTCATTGAAGCTATCGACTATATAATATGACACAAATACAGATTATATAAAAACATAACACTATTGTCATAGCAGCGAACGGGCGCTGGCGCTGCAAATGTCAAAGTTTCCGAAACTGCTGGTTTAAAGCCAGGACCAACGAGAGACTATGCTTGCGCATTATACATTGAAATAAAATACATAATAACTTGTAAATAGTGCATCTAAAATGACCTATTAGATATATAAGTGCGTCGGCGAGTGTGAATATGAGTACAGCTGTAGGAGTAAATTTTGATTGTAAGTAAACGTTAGTTTTCATAATGTATTTTATATATATATATATATATAATGTGAATAGATGAAATTAAAAGTCAGACCACGAAAAAGAGTAAAACACACTACACAGATTTTTATTTTTATTTTTTGCCGGTTTTTTAGCTTGGAATTTGGGTTTGGATGCTCGTTGCGATATGTAAATGTTATTCCAGCACTTTGAAGCCGAGTACTTGAAAGTATACGGTTGAATGCAGAGCCAGGAGGAATCTAAGCTACATAGTTCAGGCCACCGGCGCAATTTTTCTTGTCTGCCTGTTTTCTACAGAACATATTTAGATGAGTGTGTCCAAGAGCTCTATGAGATCGGACTTCCAGACGTACGGCGGTATATCATCACATAAAACATCATCATAAAAATTACGAAATGACCTCTAATTTTCACATTTTTTCGATTTATCCTCGAAATGCTTTTCGCGCTTTGCTCGAAAAGGTTATTAGGACAAAAAATTAGATAATTAATTATATTTATGCATGATCGACAACTGTCACTAAGGATTTTTTTTAATCCCTTTAGTTTTAGAGTTATTCCGCTAAAACGAATTTGGTACTTTTAATGCGCAAAATTCAACATCTCCTGTTGCATGTCACGCGAACTTCAGGCATATATTTGTTTCACAAATTTGGGCGGAGCCAACGTCAAAACTTTTTTGGCATGAGAGCTCTTAAATCTGTACATCTGCCAGTAAGGAATCCTTAAAAACGATTTTTTTCTGTGAAATTGTAGAAGTGGACATAGAATAATATTTATTTAAATTATGAGTTATAATACGATCAGCTAACTCTAAAAAAATGCAAATATATCGGAAATCCGATGCCACCACCTCGACCCCTCTTGGGCTAGCGCCTAATGACCTGCATATCATTTAAATTGAAACGGTTATCACATGCCTGCGTCAAAATAAACGTAATATAACATATTATTTATTAAATTCCAAAATATACGGCATAATACCTTATATAACTATAATTAATTTGTGTTCACCGTTGACTAGGCTCATTTTAATGTTTTAGCATAATTTTATTTTCAAATAAAACGCTCCTTATTTAAAATTCAGCAGTATCAAAATGCTTGATATGATGTTTAACAGAGTATTTTAAAGATTGTCGACTTTGTTAAGACTTAGTAGGAGTGTTTTTAAGCGTAAATTCGATATTAACGTTAGTAACTTTTTCTTCACAATATTCCTAATTTCCTGCGCATGCACATCATTCTTCATCTTCATTTACTTACAAATCTAGTATATATAATAATAATAATAATAATAGTTAGCCGATACAGATGCTGATAGGCAATAATGAACAGAATTTCTAGAAAATGATGCCTTAATTTTTTTTTATACTATAGTGGCTAATAGATTTGTGTAAACTGTTTTTACCATGTATTATTGAATTTTTTGTGAAATTACTCCTCTAGTTTGTTATAATTATTAATACAAAGATCGAATGCTAAGAAAATTTCTTCGACCTGATGGGACTTGAACCCATGACCACGCTGTACCGTATCGCCGCTCTATACCAACTGAGCTGCAGGTCAAGCTATGGAAATGAAGCAATTCTTCTAAGTATGTGTTTTCAAACACATAGAAGAGTTTCGTCAACTAGATAACTGGTATTGTTATTTTATTTCATAATATACAGGCAAGGTTTAAATACTAGAAAATAAAACTAGGATAAAATGATATGAATAAAATTGGATCCCCACGGCAAGGTGCCCATGATGCTGGCAGCATTCCCCCTTTGTATAGCTATGGTTATGCGTTGTACAAGGTAGCTGCCGACTTTTGGGTTTCCCAGACTGTTTATCAATTTTTGGATAAAATTTTGTATATATGAAGGGCACCGGACCCCACGGGCCAAGGGTTTAGTCGGAGCCGAGGTCCTGGTACTTATTGCTTTTTATTCTTTCTGCCTGCTCAGCTGCGAAGCCAGCCCTCTTGCTGGTGTGCTGGAGATGGGATGAGGCAAGTATGTCCATACTCCGAGTGATGTGTGACTTGTTTTTACCATTTCTTCTTATTGAGAGGTTTCAAATCCAGGTTGGTAAAATGTAGACGAGACTACAAGCTATAATTTAGCATTAATATCTAATTTTACGAGTTTTTGTTGGTTTACACGTTATTGCTCATAGTCCCGTTGCTGGACACAGGGCTTCTCTTACTATGGGAGGGCTTGCGTTGCGGTTTTGAAGCGTAAGGCGCTGGTGAAATTACAGGCACATGGTACTTGTCAACTTACGTCTCTGGGTGACGGGTGCAATGGCAGTGCCCCTCAGATCTTTGCGATTTAAAGCTCCGAGTGGAACTGCAACTGTTACGGATAGGCGTGTCGCTTAAACACCGACTTGCGCACGACTTGTTCGTCCCGTCACATTAAAAAAAAAATACATCGTGCTAACGCTGAAACGGGAAGGAAAAAGCGTTTAAACCTGTAGGTACGTCGAAGTAAATCACCTTTGGAAAACATAATTATGAAGTCCATGAAACGCATTAGGATTACATAGACCTAAACCTTCTTCTTAGAGGAGATTCGTGGGCAAAAGGAGGATATAAAACGGTTGGCGCTGAGGTAATGATGATTCGTAAGTTATCGATTAATACTTGATTATACGTAGATGCCGCCTTGTTAAGTTTTAATAGCAAACACTTATTTAAGAAGCACTGCCTTCTTCACCAATAATCCAACTTTTGATTTTGTACAATGTAAACATTTTCGAGGGATTGCGTAAACCGGATTTTCACATTGTGTATTATGGTATCAAATATTTATGACATTACATTATATATTATTATGCTCTGTTAAGTGGGAAAAACAAGAGCCAAGCGCGTTAAAAATGTAAAGTTCTGCGCTTATTTCCCTCATTGTGCATTTTTTACTTTTAAGTTTTAGAAGGAATGTTGCGACGTATTTTTTTTACTAGCAGTAGAGTTTATGAAAGAATATGTCCAGGGAAGTACTGCCATCTGACCTATTTCTACCCTCAAGCAATAATGTGAGAATTATCCATGTATTATCTATAGGCACATAGGACTTGTCAATATATGCCTCAGGGTGCAATGGCAGTGCCTCTCAGATCGTGCGATCGAGATCAGAGCTTTAAGCTCTGAGTGGCACTGGAACTATTATGTACAGGTGTGTCGCTTACCACCTGGCGCACGACTTGTTCGTCCCGTCACTTGGTATAAAAAACATCATGCTACATTAGCATTTTTTTCAGAATCTGTGAATGCCGATCAAAATGATGTTAAAGTTCGTGGGCGGTCTTTTGGGACCGTTTTTCAGTAGAGATCTCTTTTAGAGATTAATCGACTTTTGCTCACCTTTTATATAATTAATATTTCTTTTGTATTTATTTGGTGCAATGAAGAATATATGACACATATTAATCGATCTCGATTGACCAAAAGAGTAGGCGATCCCGAGGTTATCCTCTATCTCCGAAAAATTTGTGTACTTCCGTCTTTTTAGTCTCATTATTATTTATTGAAAAATCTCGTGCCTTTTAATAATTACAGAACTTAATATCAATTGCTAATGTAACCAGATGCTTGTAGATAATTGCTAAGATGCAAGATAGCAGCAGATTAAAAAATGAAATTAATAGTAACGATATGGGTCATAAATTGCACATTCGCATTATCTCAAAGGACAATCAGTTACAAACTTATTCTATTAGTGCTTATGTAATAATGCATTCGCAATAAAATCATGTTCTTTGTACCAGTCCCTTTCATTCAAATCCACTAAGTAAATTTGAAGGATACAAAACTAGTGGACTGTACGATTGTATGATTGATAAATATGGAAATATAGTTTTCAAAGCTTCTTTAAATTGCCAATTCACAAATTTAACTGACAAATTCAACACACTAAAACAAAACAAAAACATATACAAACCCCACGTCATACAAAACAATAAAAATAATTAAAAGTACTAAAGAGTATGCAACAAAATCCATTGATAATAACAATAAAGCACACACGCATAGCCCCGCACAAGAGAGACCTCGTGCCATTGGACACACGTAACCACAAATTACACCCAAACTCACGAGAGAAATAAATGTACAATACAAATATTTCTCTCAGCTCGGAATCGAACCCGAGACCTCTTGCGTGGCAGTCCATCATGATAACCGTTCGGCCACGGAGGCAGTTAAGTTAATTGATAGACTGCACCTCTGTGATCTACACATTAATACTCGCCAAGCTGAATAATTAATCCTTTCTTTGTTACGTAAGTTCGCTGCCTTACGGACAAAGTTAAAATGCAAACTAGTTTTATATGAGTTTCATGTAATAGTATAAAGGCAACCTGCTAGTATCTGTATTTGTAATGTAACAGCTTCTGTTGGTAATTTTAAAAATATTTTTTTTTATCCCTGTTCCACTGACTGTTTGCTTAGCAAACCTATTGATGGATTTGTTTCCAATAATTCATTGTAAGACATTGCATTATTATTTAATAATGGGGTGCCAGAAAGGAGCCTCCCTGTACGACATATCATTAATTTCCTATACGTCATGCGCACCGTGGACAACAATAGGTATCTTCTTATCGTATGTATGCCATCAATACGATAAGAAGAAAGAGCTCTACACAAAACAGGAAAAATCAGCACGTGGTCTACCTTGGGTCTACCAGACAAAACACTAGACGAACTCAATTATAAAGAGTACGAGGAGTATTATAGTTATTGTTAAGGCCTAACACCATAATAATGTGTCAGACAAACAACACCAATTTCCTGGTCACTAACTAGGAAATTCCAGTACTAGGAACGCCAGAGCAACGAAATTCCATGGGCATTACCCAAAATATCCAGACCAAAACAAATTTGACAAGTTGATTTTCCAAATTGGTCCGTCCGTGACCTCATTAGCTGGTGCCCATTATGTAAACAACTAGGGGTTGTATTCCAGAACTCTACTCAATGCTCAAGTCAGGTCTTGAGTATGATTTAAAGCACTAGAAATCATACTCGAGTCCTTGCCAATAGGGTCGTATTTCCAGTGCTAGAAATCATACTCAAGTCCTGACTTGAGCATTGAATAGAGTATGTAAAATGATTATTTATTGTGTGTTTATTGTTAACGTTATATAAGTTCTCTTCTTTGTAGCTAATATAAATTCTGAACTATTTTCCTACATATTTCAAGTAATTATATAAGCGCAGCGAGAATCTGCTTTAAAATAAATAAATTAAGTGTTTAGTCAAGTAAGAATCCGTGTTTCAACAAAAATTTCATGAAACGTTTCACAAATTTATTTATCTACACGTTCTTAGGTTTTCGCGAATGTTACACTTACGGTTGACCGTGACCATGGAACCTGTAAAGAGCCCGAAACATTGGTTTGTTTGAAAGAGCAAAGATACGCGATTAAATTAATTAAATAAATGTATTTTCTATTTCTTTCTTCGATTTAAATATATAATAATCGCGATAAAAAATAGTTTCATTACCTACACGTATACGTGTTATTACACGGTACTGTACAGATGCATCGACATGACGTGTTAGTCACGGGATACTTACTTATTTTATAAGAGAGCCTAAGTTCTACTCCAGCTTGTTGTATGTTGACTCCAACGACTTGGATATCTTTGAGTTGATGTTTACTCTATCTCTGCTAATTGCGTCATTCTTATTTCTTAGACTTACCATATATTTTGAGTTATCTCTTCTATCGCTTATAATAATTCTAAAAAGAACGTTGAAATAAAGAATGATTTTATTTCAGTGGGATAGTTTTTTATTTTCAGCCTCTTAGGACAAAATTAAACAAGCGAACTAAAAAGTTATAGTTTTATTATCTATGTACATCTAATGACTATCAATATTTACAATTGATTATTTGGTACGATCACGATTCATTACTCATAGCTCACCAGCAGCATTTCTTCTTCTTGTAGTGGGTCACGTGCTTGATGATATGGATGGGGTATGGCTTCCATATAGCCACGGGTACTTCTATTATCTTTTCTATTGGTACATGGACCTTCTTGATGACTTCATAAGGTTTTTCAACGGGTATGTGCACTTTCCTGATCACCTCGAATGGAACTTTCTTGATTACTTCGTAAGGTACTGGCCTCTCGACTTCAACATGTTGCGTCTTGTACACATCGTAAGGTACATGCTTCACGACATCGACGTGAACGGGGTAGGGTTGAGGCACTGGCACTTTTACTTCCTGACGTACGGGGTAGGGCTTTGGCACAGGTACGGCGACCTTTACGTGTCGGGTCACTTCGATTGGTATACGACGGATGACATCCTGGACGACGGACTGGAGCTCGTATCTAGAGGCTGCAGCAATAGGACGGCCAACGCTTACAGAGGAACCGATAACTCGCGGTGATCCAAGGGCCGCACCGCCGCCACCGTAATCTGACCCGGCTCCAGGTGAGTGAGTATCGTCGAGGGGCAAGCCGGGACCGCCTTCATCGTATGATGAGCCAGCTCCAGAGTAACTCGGGCCTGAAAGTGCAGGGCCGCCGATCGCAGATCCGGAGTAGCTTGACGCCGACAGGTGTGCACCACCGTGTCCTCCTAAATTACCCAGTGGAGAGCTGTGGATGTGCGTTGTATCAATCGTGGGCGACGGCGCAGATGGACTGTAATGACCCGCTGATGCGCTGTATGAGGTCGGCGGAGCACTTATAGATGGTGAATATGAATCACCATGTAAAACTCCAGCTCTTGCTGTATACGCTAATGCGGATAAGAAGAACACCCTAACCTGTAACAAAGGTTTTATTATATTTAGTTTTATGTCTCAAGCTGTTTGTTTCTTAAAGATCATTACAGGAACTTACAACAAACGCCATGGCTTTTAGCTAAACGCTTTGGAGCCAGCCCACGTAAATTAGTTGTTATTGCCTCGGAGTTTCGGCGGTTTCTGAATTTATAATGTAACGTCCCCAGATATTTATACAAGTCAAACATGTTGCAGTTTCGATATGACGCCCATGAATAAATTAAACTAGCAGCTCTCGGATGTCGCTACGTCCGATACGTCACACAGCCGCCGTTGATTTTCTATGTTAATATGTTAACCTGGGTCATTAATGAAATCAGAGTTTCCTAAGATTAAGAAACTGCGTTAATTTGAGGCCTTTGCCATAGACTTGCCATCGTTCTCTAGTAATATCTGCTGAAGAACTCTGCAATAGACACAGATTAACAATATGAAGCAATAAATTTTTATACATGTATTATTCATGAAATTAAAAGGTTCAAGTTGTTTTCTTTCTAAATATAAACTCCTCAAATATCTGGAGGTAGTCAAATTAAAATGTTTCAACTTTGGCATTTGTGACTTACCCGCACTAGAAAAATATTTCATTTAAAAAGTGCTTATGTAATTTTTTTTAAAGTACCACTAAAATCACATACTGTTTAAACAATAGTTCCAATCTATCGAGTTCTTAGCATTTCTAGATGAAACTATTTTTTCGGATTTAAATCACGTAACTAAATTTGTTTTCTCAAACGAACCAGGCAGCGTTTCGGGTCCTTTGTAGGTCCCGTTGTTGTCGCGAGTAATAAAATAGACGACTCGGTCCACACAAATTTATTGTATAATGAGGCAGAAGAAAAGTAAATAAGGCGAAAAGGAAGCCCCAAAAGGGCCGTATTTTCTACAAATATAAGTTAGGTTACTTGATTTTAATAATATTAGATAGGATACATGATTTTAATTGAAAACTGATAAAACTGATCAGAATTCAAGTTAAGACGAGCAGGAGCACTCGCTGCTGACATTTAGTAGAGAGTCGACGACGGAACGAAGCAAAGTGACAATGACGAGACAAAAGAATTAGAGAACAATTCAAAATTTCAAAAGGGGCCAGGAACCAGAGAAAAGGGTGATAAAAAAGATGACATTGAAAGAGGTCGCATCGTCACACCGAGGTCACGGCTGACTGAGATGGTAAAGTTATCAATCAGTTATATCTTATTTCCAATGTTTAACAATAGGTTTTATTTACTTAGAAATAACTACTAAATATAATTTATGGTACTAAGTGCCCTTGAGTGAATTAATACCATTGCTACATTGTATACCATTAGGCACGCATGGCCGTATTATTTTTACAAAATACATATTTTACTAAAAATGTATATTTTTTATTCAGTGATATTGTCGTTCTTCAAGCGTATCTCAATATAAAAATGTTAAAGACAGCAATGGAAAAGATTTTTTAAAGATTTACTTTAAATAAGGTGAGTGCATTGTAAATACTGATGGTAAAATTAAATTGGAGAACTTACTCCTTTGTAGCTTTAAATAAAAGCATGCAAATATACGATACATTAAGCAATCGATTGAATTAAAATGAGAGACATATATAATAATTAATTTATATGTGTATCGATTTGGAATCAATCATTATTATATTTGAAAAAATCGTCAACCGAGCAGAATAAATGTTTGAAAGGCGTGATGCGCAGATCCTTTTTCAATCTAACCAAATAAAAGAAAGATCTGAAAGTTTCGAAAGAGCACCTTTCATCATTAATAATCGTAAAAATACATCTTGTACATTAACAGTGATCACCTTCAGGGCAAAGATAAGTAACCCAAATTCTATAAAACAGTTTTATTTATGAGTGATTTAGTTGTAATGCAATGTGCACCAGGAGCGTTAACTCTACTGTTCTAATCACCTAAGAGCATTAAATGCACGACAGCTTGCAGGTAATTTATCTTGCCAGGCGAAATAAGTGCTTAAAACTAGTGCTAAAAACTTTAGAAGTTTAAGTAGTGATACTTACATTTTATGAACGTAAATACGAAATATCTTTTTTGTAAAAACCAAATTGAATTTGAACCTTATATTGGTGTGAAGTAGTATCCAATATGGTGACGATTAGTTAAGTTACAGCATTGTGAAGTAACATAATTATTTAAATTTATGTGTAAACTCTTTTCTAAATTATTTGATGATTTAAACGCAGATTCTTCCTCTCAGGAAATTATATAAGAGTTTGTTTTGTTATTTGTTTCTACTGCAAAGTACCGCTGGCAGCTCAATTGACATAAAATAATAGTGTGAACAAACTATTTTATTTAATATACATAACATAATCTAATTAAGTTAATTACACCTTATCTACGCCTGAGCTACGATTCTGGGGTATTCTAGTTTAATCGGCTGTCTCTCACAAATTTGAATACTTAAATAAAATTTAAATAATTTGAATAATAATAATAACGCACACACTCAACATAGCCCCGCACTAGGGAAACCCTGTGTCGCGGGTGCCATGGACACACACATAGACAACCACAAATTACACCCAAATTCACGAGAGAAATAAATGTAGGCCATACAAATATTTCTCCTGGCCCGGGAATCGAACCCGGGGACCTCTGCATGGCAGTCCGGTATGGTAACCGTTCGGCCACAGAGGCAGTTAAAAATACTATATTTTTTTAGTTTGTTCCTAAATAAATTAATGTTATCGAGTTCTTAGATTTTTCGCGATCGTTACACTTAGGAAATGAAACTATTTTTCCGGATTTAAATCGCGTATATTTGTTTTTTCAAATAAATCAACGTTTCGGGCGCTTCACATGTCCCATGGTCACGTTGACTTAGTCAACCGTAAAAAATAGTTTCATTTCCTAAAAATGGATGTTTTTATTATTAAAAATGTGGCAGAAAACCACATCTCAAACTAGGTGTTAAACTTGGGAATTTCCTGTACTAGAAGTACCAGAGTAACAGAATTCACTCCGGAGGACTACGCAGAGCACCCTGACTAGAACCAGTTTAGAAATCTTTATTTCACAACTTGGTACAATCGGGAACCGCACGTGGGTTCTCCACATACAGCGAGAGCCCACAATGTAAAAAGGTCGACAATATGGATAATTCTTAGGAATCGCAAATGTCCATTGGCGCCTGTAACCGCTTCTCATCATTCAAGTAGACCATCAGACTGTTCAGAGTTTGTTTAACATAAAAAGGAACAGAGACCCGGAGACATTATTTGGTTTAGACACCTCTAATTAAGTGTAGGAGAACTTCTAATTAAATACAAAAACAAATAAGGGATGTGGGATTTCTTCTAATAAAAACACGAGAATTGATTTCAAATGTTTATATACTGTTTGTCCGATTTATATCGTTATATATATCGTTATACGTATAATCGTTACATTTTTTAAGCTCACAAAGTAATGTACTTCTACTCATGACTACTAATTTTTGATCGGTGTTCACCATATGTCATCATTCATTATCATATATCATTTCAGTGTCTTGTAGAAGTACTTGTCAGTAGAATCATATTCGATTTCAGCTCAACATAACAATGTCAGAATAGGCAAAATACGCACCTTGACGTCGAGTTGCGGACACCAGCCCGTTACACCAAGTACCAAGTACCAACAGTGTCAGAAAGTGCATTTTCTATTACGTCATTCGTATATTCCATAATTAGGCAAAATTCATAAATTGACATGAGAAGCTCAATAAAATTACAATCTGACCCATATAAGAATGACAGTTTTGATTTATAACACTTGAATGAGGCAAGTAAGAATGATGTAAGGGCCATTGAAATACAATGATGACTCCGATTCGTTATTTTAATAGAACCTGTCGGTTTCTCCACGCCATGTCACGTAGCTTGGAAACTTATACCTTGATGAACACGTTTAACAAAACTTTTTGGCCGAATTTTATTGTTTTTCTTCTTTGAATTTCATCAACAGTCTTCTTTTACGTAACGAATGTAGGGTGTAATTAACCACAACTATATTAATTTTTAATAATTATTTATTAGTAAGTGTAACAAATTCAGGATGTTTCATATTAACTTTCAGTTTTATTTGGCAGATGTCAGCCTTACATTAAAATTCTTGGTTACCTACACTATAGTTACTTAATGAGGAATGAGGTTTATAGATTCCACGGACGAAATTAGGCTATAATTTTATAAAAGTATTTTAAAACAGTAGGGCTAGCACTTGAGCGAGAGCGACATAATGCGCGAGATCCCTATGCGAGAATAGCACTATTGCACTAGTCGCGCCCTGTCGTGCTAGCTGTACAGAACAAATAAAATTTCATATACATATGTATAATTTGTGTTTCGCCTCACTAGCTCGGAAGGGCTTTCTTTGTCATTAGAAATGTGCGCGCAAAAGCGTTTTTTGCAAACTAGTGTGGAAAAGGTTTTTGAAATTCGAACTTGACGATGGACTGTGATGCACCTAACTTTTTCTTTCAATGAAAAATAAAAGATAATGACACGTTCAACTGCGCGATTTGTCATACATTATTTATGTAATATAAATCCATTGGTATATTTTATTCTTATTAATGTTGACATAAACAAATTTTATTTACTGTAACTGTTTTGTTTATAATTCAACTGTTTTTCTTTCATCTACTATTTTTCTCGCTATAGTGACGTGAAAAGTGTTGTGTGTTTCGCTCAGCAGCAAAGTTGTTTTGCGTCTCATGCCTTACAACCCTCGCTTCGCTCGTGGTTCCTCAGGTTTCAGTACAAGCACTCGTGTCAAATAACAACTTTTCAGCCTTGCATAACAAATACCTATTATTATATCAAGGGTAAAGATACGATGAAAAATGTTAAAGTTCAGCAAATGTGTCTCTCTTTCATGAATATATTAAATACCTAAAATAGATTGGTAGTAAATTTTCAGTATCAATGAAAATAAGTATACCTACTTTCTACCGGATTTCCATATACTAAAATTCTAACAATGCACATAGTGCACAGTGTGTTTTATCATAAATGCTTTAAGGTGTGACGCGTTCTTTAATAAACATTTCCGAAATATTTTATATTAATTATGTCTTAGTGGACGGCTAAAGGTCTGATCTACATCCTTTGACTACACACATGACAGACAATCTTAGTAATTAGTTAAATAAACATTTTATACGTCTGTTATTAGTTGCTTATCAATTTAAAATCAAAATATCTACGTCAGTAATTCAGTAGACATATACAGCTTGAAACTGCGTTCATTTACTCAAGATATTCTTCTTTTCTGAAGCCGTTACAGGCAGTTACATACAGCCCAAACCTTTAAATTATTTTAGTCAACTATGACATATTTTATATAGTATTCACTTAGTATTTTTTATTTCAACTAAACTAAAGGTACATAGTGAGTGTAATAAAAGTTAAAAAGTCTTTGGATAGTTGTTTTTAATAAAGTAACAATTTTACATTACTCATTAAAAAACGAAAAAAATAATAATTGTACAAATATTTCCTAACTTAATGACTTAGTTATCACCCTAGATTGCAGCCTCTCGATGAACTAAATATATGTAGTATTATTTACAATACTAGGAAAGGTGATGAGAACCAATCTTTGTGAGTTAGCGTTGCTCTACTTTGACGTCTACCAGCCGTGTCCATGGCCGTGCCAACCCTTGTGGTGAACAGTCTCGTGCACCTTATGATGGACAGTCTTCACTACTGGCACGGGGTAACTCTTCACAACATGGACTGGAACTTTCACATGCTTAACAAACGGCACTTCAACAATCTTCTCAACGGGAACTGGGTGAGGAACTTCTACATGAACCACCTTTTCAATTGGGATTTTGACGATCTTTTCTACTGGGTAGGGAACAGGCTTGTCAACCTTGACTTGCTGGATTTTAACGACTGGTACGGGCACATTACGGACGACAGGCACTTGAACAGGGTACGGCTGTGGAACGGGGACCTGTACGGGATGGGGAACGGGCACAGGTACAGGCTGTGGTACACGGTGCACTTGTTCCCTGTACACTTGGTAAGGCTCATCCTTAACACGGTAGCGTACTGGAACTTTAGCGTGTACGTCGGCAGCGTGGTGAATGTGATCAATTACTGGATTCTTAGGACCAGGTAGAGGGGCTTCGTTGCCGACAACGTGTGAGTGGTCTGACGCGAAACCACCAGACCCAAATCCAGAACCAGAGTGAGGGCTGCCAGAGAAAGAGCTTCCAAGGGAAGAGCTTCCAGGGAAATAGCTTCCAGGGAAAGAGCTTCCAGAGAAAGAGTTTCCAGACAGAAAGCTACCGCTGCTGTATTGATTAGAGTCGTGGTAAGAACTAGCAGACAGAGGTGCGCTATGACTGTACGATGAAGACGACAGAGATGAATGTGGTGCACTGTAGTGTTCATCGGAGCTATATGAAGAGGGCAACGGCGCCGAGTAGGATGAACCGTGGCCGAGGTCGTGGCCGTGGTGACTTTGCAGGATGCCTGCATTGCTGCTGCTCAATAGCACAGCTAATAACGCCAATTTTTTCTGAAACGAAACATTATTTATAAGTTAAGCTGTTCTGAGTTGTTGTTTTGTAATCATTCCTAATTTTTGTGGCATATGATACTTACAAAAGCAGCCATTTCGATTAGCTAATCGCTGGCCACCTGAAATACCCGTCTGTTCTGTAACAAGCGGCGCTTGTTTGTGTGGTGTCGTCTGTTTGTTCTTCTTATTTATATTGATATCTTCCTTCCTTCGCAACACGAGACATCGAGACCGAATCTGAGGAACTGGTTTTGAATATCAAGCTCTCCTTTTCTAACGGAAATATGCGACTGAATTAATTCTACGATCGATTACTTAATAGTCAGCGAACGAAGGAATATAGGCCTATCACGAAAAGTATTACAATTTCCCAATAACATTAACTTAATATGGAAATTAGATGATTAAAGAATAGTTTGAATTATTGCACAACTTTTATGATAAATCAACCTACTTATATTTACTATCTGTACTTATATGTATACTCGGAAATATTTCTTTTCTACAAAAATATGACTTCTAATAACTTTTGCTTCTTTTTTTAATTAAAAAAAAAAGTTTAAGTAACGGTTTAGTAATCTTTGAATTCTACAATGTTTATGCTTGAAAATAGTATACATAGCCATTGTACTCGTAATTGCCTGGAATTACCGTAAAACTTATACTAGAAGGAACAAAGGCCCGTTTCAATAAACAGCTGCTACATATATACCACCCATTCACATGAAGCACTAAAGTACTAAAGGAAGTATACTTCCTCCATCATTAATATGTACAGCAAAAGCGTGGAACACACAGCCAGCATCTGCACTTCCTGAAAACTATAATTTAATTCAAACATAAGTAAATGTTTTCTGTGACTGTTTGAGAAGCAATCTCGGGACGCAGGCTTTACGAAGTAAATCATTTGCTTGTGTTTGTGTGTCTATTCTGCGTATTTGTGTATTTTGCAAAATTTTTAAATTCACTCATATTTCGATGGGTCCTATGTATAAGGGAAAAGCGCAAAATCACAGTTTTTACAGGATACGGTTTCTTTGAATATGTTTCATTTTGTTCTAACGCTGGCTTATAGATTATAATGAAATGAAGCATTTCCCACAAAAAAGTGAAAGTGATCAAATTGTTAGTTTGGCCCTTATACTTAGGACGCATCGATTTCATTGCGGCATTTTTATTATAATTAATTCCAATAATTGTCCAATAATTTCATCAACACCCTTAGGCCTGACACACAGTCGGAATAACGTTTCGAAAATCCGTTTCGGAATTTCGTTTTGGAATTTCTAGGGCAGCAAAACCATACAAATCACGGACTTATCACACACATCACAGAACAGGGATACACATACGGTATTATTCGATTTTTTTTCCGATTCGAAATTTCGTATGGTGGCTTGTGCATTTGGAATTCCGCACGGAAAAAGCCGTTCCGAATACAAGTCTACCATAGATTTTATAGGGCCGCAACACACGGTCGTAAATTCCGTGCGTATTTTCGTTGCGAGAACACTTGGACTCAATGCCTTGCGTCTCTCAGCTGAGTCTGTTATTCCGAAGGGAAATAAACGTATGTGTGTGATGTATATACGGAATCTCGAATCGATATTCCGAAAATTCCGACTGTAAGTGGCCGCGGCCTAATAATAATGGATAGTTAATTTTTCTAATTTAGTATGTTAATAGTCAATTATTTGCGCCAAAGTATATATTTTGATTACAGTGTTCTATTTTGTGACGGGCCATGGCAGCATAACAGCAAGAGCTATATAATTAGCATAGTCCTCAATGGAGAGTCATGGGCCCTCTTGACATGCTTTTTATTACTCATTTATTTTATTTTGAATATTTTTTATTATTATTACTATTATTATTATTGATAATGTATTATATAACACAAGCAAAAATTTCTTTGACAACCTACAGGAGGGGTTATCGCTCTCCCAACTAAGCTGCGGCATGAATAAGCAGTAGATGTTACGAATTCCTGTATGTGCTCGTTGTAGATTTTGGTTTTTAATGTCTTTTTTGCCTATGAAAGTTTTCTTCACTCAGCCAATTTGTTTCACAAAAAACATATGAATATAATATTAGTAAAACATAATGATATTCAATAAAATAAGTATTTTTTATTATTTCTTTTTGTTTTCTGTCATTTTGTTTTTTTTTTTTGTGATGTGAATGAATCGTGTAATTTTCTATAATTGTTTGTATTTATGTATTTTGTGTTTCTTTTTCTTCATCTTTTTTTTTATATTTAGCTAAATTACGGTCAAGTATGTGTATATTTTATATTTAAAAACCTTCTTGTTCCGGATTAAGTTCGTATCGATTGAGACGTCATTCAGATCTAGAAACACCCAAGATCTCCTCCATTCATAAACAATCATAGTAACCTCGAAAGACATCTTTAGTAACCAAGACTTTGATAACAATGATTAGAATTTATAACGACGTAGACTATGTGTTGAATAAATAACATTTATCATAAGCGTACATTTTGACAACTTTCAAATGACGCGTCATCATTTGCTAACCATAATGCCCACTTATGTGATATTAATTAACAAAGAAGAAAATTGACTTAACTTTGATATGTACTATTTAGTAGCAATAACTTATTTCTGCCTCCAAGAAATAATGTAAACTGTGAAAAAGGGTGCTAGTGAAATTACAGGCACATGAGACTTACCAACTTATATCTCAGGGTGACAGGCGCAGTGGCAATGTCAATCAGATCTTTGCTATTTAAAGCTCTGAGTGGCACTGCAATTGCCATGGATAGGCGTTAACACTAGATGCACGACTTCTTCGTCCCGTCACTTGAACTAAAAAAAAAGAAAAATCTTGAGATGAGTTCTAGACTTAGGAATTCATGAGGCTGCGCGTTTGACCATGCGTTCTAACCTTATTTATTTATTTATTTATACATTTTAGGACAATTCACGGACAAATAATATAATTATAGTATACTTAAATATGAATAATCCAATGCCGTAAATGGCATTTCCACCAACATGAAACAATATAAACAATATAAAGTGCTTAGCAAGCCGAAAAGAGAATATGATTATTTAGTTTAACCATTCCAATTATAATTGTAAGTCAATGATTCCAATATATATTTTTTCTATATCTATGACCTTTCCCGAGGTCTGACTATCTTTTTCAGGTCACCTAAACGTCCTACACTACCCATAACCCACACTGCGTTAATCTGTAAGCGGTTTTTAGAACTTGTGCAACAAAAATGTTTCCGAGCTATAATTTTTTATGCGTCTGTTGTTTTTTCCGTTTTTACATAATGGTCTAATATGAATACCATTTACGCTATCTTACGATGACTTGTAATACAAAGTTCAATAAGATAAACTGAAATTATTTCACAAGTAACTTCAATATTTGAAATTAAATACACTTTATAATGGCCTTCCCTCTTAAATAACAGCCATGGTCCACATATTTATTATGCGGTTAATTCTTTTCGTGATTTAAGAAAGGTTCCGGCATGGTCTATGTAATATTAGGATTTCTATGTCAGCCCTGAGTTGCCTACTACTGCTATGGCCTCCCCTTTTTCTTTCCACACCTTTAGGTTATGCGACCATCCGTAAAAACTTATTACTCCGGTTCTAGAGCATTATCATACCATATCAAGTCACTGCCAAAGTAAATTTGCAACGATCAATCACAAATGTTTGATTGTGAAAACCTATTAAATAGTAATTTGCATACTAACTCCATGCATACATGCATATTAAAAGAATTAAACTCATAATTGTATTCAGTTAGTTAGTTATGTTTTAATTCTTGGATTCAGTATAATTTATTTAGTAGAGAAGAAAGATTTTTATTTGTATAGAGTGATACAAAAAAATCCGAGCAAATTTTAGCTGGTCACAGTCCAAACTCGTGACTGCAATCACCATTGTCAAAAGAAATGTTAGTTAGCGAATCAAAATTTTGTTTCGCCATTTCAATTTCCGACCGATCTTGTTTGAGTGTTTTTATAACCGACTTCAAAAAAACGAGGTTTTCAATTCGACTGTATGTTTTTTTTTGTATATATATAACGCGCTAACTTTGTGAACCGGTTTTGATAATTCTTTTATTGGAAAAAGGGTACCTCAGATGTGGTCCCATTAAAACTTGAAGAAAATATTCCACCTATAAGAGTGACAAACTAGAGTATGAATGACTTTTGAAGTCGGTTCTTTTTAGTACCTTCTCTATACTGTTTTTTTTTTGTTATTTGTTTGGTGTAATAAAAGATAATACATTAGATGGTCGTGATAGGGAATCACGCCCGCGAGCTTGTGCTACATCGAATGACGCCAACGGTTAATTAAGTAGTGGCCCAGTTACATCAAATTTTAAGCTACTTAATCCTCATTAAGTATGTCGTTTAGTGTCATACATAGACTCTATTGAGAAAAGCATTTCGTTTCATAACTTGCGCGCATCATAAAACATAGGCAAGCGATCGGAGTGGTGCGAGCAGAAAGCGCGACGCACGCAAAACGCGATCTGTTCCAATAGATCTAAGTTAGTGACATCATCTCGAGATATAAAAATAATTACTCTATGTACTACCTGTCCTTTCTTTAATACTTTGAGTGGTATCAGCTACTCTGATGTCAAGACTAAATGCCGTTACTGGTTGCAACTACGAATTTTAATTACAATCTCGTATAAAAGTTTCGTCGTTTAGTAGCAGTAAAGCCTTGTGAAAGAGTTCAGCCAGGATAGTACTTGGCAGTACTATTTATGTTTATGTAGTTATGGACAGGCATGTAGCTCAATCAGGTGCACGACTTGTTCGTCCCGTCATTTAATATAATAAAAAAAATACAAGAGACGCAATTTTTAAATACGATACCCATAAAAGTATTTTATGTTGTATTGTTTAACGTAAGGTTTACTTTTCGTTAGAAATAAATTCGATAACCACAGTAAGTTTTTGTTGATTTCCACGACATGAATATGATGCTAGGTTCCATAAATCAATCATCATTTCGTTACTGACTTAATGAATAATACACAGGGTTATTTGTAAATTATTAACAACATCGTAGATATTACTAACATCATAAACAACAACTTAATACTTCGTCACATTTTACTTTCATACAAATATAAAAATATTTAAATAGATCGCACTAACGATTGATAACTCTGTGCAAAACGTGGGAGTTGTCGCCGGATTACCAAATACAGATCTAAAGAATGTCAGATAGTATAAAAAGAAATTAACTTTACTTTTGGTCAATTTATCATGTTTTGTCAATTCACGGAACAAAAGTTGATGTTTATGATCATTGAGTATATAACCAGAAATATAGACGAAATAAGGGCCATCCATCCCTGGTCACTCATCAGGCAAATGGGCCTTATATCACTTTTAAATATCAACTCTTGTTTGCGCTGAAATCACAAATTACAAAGCTGAAATAGTACAGCGCCAACAACTGACCTGTGTTACATCCGTATCCGTATATTCCAATAATATTCTGAATTTTTTGTAATAAAGATAATATCTCTAAAAATAGGGACTGTTCCATTCGGTGGTGTAGGAAAAACAGCAAAACATCTAATTACAAAACAAACGGAATCACATTTCATCGGTAATTAAATGTTAAATATGTAATTTTTCAATTTTCGTCCATTGTAGCAAAGCTTAAGTTTAAACGGTCGATGTCAAGTGAAACAATTGACGACACCTGTCAATTATCTCGAATTCAGGCTGGCTAATCTTAGCGCAGTTGTCACCGTAATGATTTAGCAGAATAGTTTTCAAACAAATTAAATGACGTCTGTATTTCTGTAATAATCCTGTATACTCATTGCTACTCTGAGTTTCAATTGGAAACTTTTCGATAAGGTTTTCTGTCGATGACGTATTATATTTTTAGTATCTACTTCCACACCCGGTAGCTAGTAGCTGCAAGTCCATAGTTCAAATTTGAATTCAAATTACATTTGTCTAATAATAATAATATCTAATCATCACCCTTGCATGTCGGAAGTATATTTGAGAACCACGAAGTTTTTGCGAATACATCTTGTTGGTTTTCTTGAGTTCAAAATGGTAGCAAAGTTCCCTAGTTTAAGTATGTGATTCACATTTAAATCATGAATGTTTGTCTTTCTCAATGGCTGATACAGTTTTTTTTTTCATTCTGTCTAGAAAGTGTTACCATTTCACACAATTCAAAGACAAAATGAAATAAAAATTAACACACGTTTCTTTGATTAAAAGATTTCTTTATATTACTTTACATTCAATGAACTTAATGCCAACTTCTCTTTAATAGCTTTGAACCTCTGGTACAAAACGTTATAGTAGCAAAAACGTGCGTCGCATGTTGATTAACAATTATGCTAATATCTTTAATGAATACAGTTAATTGCGTAACATCGATCTGAGTACATTAATCTTTGTTATGAAGCATTAGCATTGCTCGAGTGAAATCAAAAGAAAATCTTCTAGAGAGATTCCATCTAACGTGAGTGATGTCATATTTTTTCGGTATTTGAACATTATGAATTTCATTCATTTCTAATGACGGCTATAACTTTTACTTGCAATTAATTGTCACTTGTAAATTACAAAATATGTCGATAAAAAAAATATAAACAGTAAGTGAGTTTATAACATCTTATATTTTTGTAACAATTACAACAAATAAAGTACAATAAACTTAACATCGTTTTTAGTTCCCTTATCACAACACAAACAATAGAGCAACAATCGTTTTAAATATTTACAACTTATAAAATACAAAAAGCCTTAGATAACTATACTAAAACTATGTACATACTTTACAAATACTTTTATCGAATCATTATTGGTAATAAATGCCAAATAACAGTTTACATTATTTCGGTAAGAGAACAATTTAAAAATAATACGTTTTAGATGGATACGTGGAGGAATTAAGAATTCTTGACTATACGAGTACATATAATATTGTATTATAATAACTAAAATATGTCTGTAGCACCATACAGCCTAACCCCCATAGAATCGAATTATATATTCTACCCATCATATAGAAGGGAAATCTCCTCAAAGATCAAAATGAACAACAATAACTCATGAGTCCAGTAACTCATGACGATAACTTACAACAAAGTTGCTTTATAATTAGAATGCGTTGAGTTTCTAAGAACTCGACGTTTGATCCTTATCAACTACTTTATCAGATTTCGCTTCTGCTACAGGCGGAGGTGGTCTTAGCAAAGTCGGCATCTCCTGATCCTCAATATTGGCTTCAAACAAAGGTTCTGCTTTCATAATTCTAACCATTCTTGGTCTCTTCTTAACCCTCCGTTTTCGTTTGTCATTTTTATTATAAATGCTTCTTGTTCTAGGAGGTGGTTTAAGTAAAGGATAAGGCTCAGCAATGCCTCCTTTAGCATACTTTCTGGGATAAGAAAACCGCCCTGATATCGACATTGGATGTCTATGTCTTTCTATTAGCTTAGGTTTAGAACTAATAGGAATTTTATGTCTTTCTCCACCAAGGTTATTAGTAACAGAGAGGTGATCATCCTCCTGTCCTGTCAATTCTGTTTCAGTGTCAATTTCTCTCACATTTACTGGATCATCTTGTTCGACTACCGCACCTATGGGATGATTGTTGGATGCGTCAGCAATAGGCACAATACTTTCCTCTTCTTCTTGACTACGCGAATACTTCACGCCTTGATAAGGGAATCTTCCATTGCTATAAATATCAAAGTACGGATTGTTATATGCACTTAGACCATCGCTTACCGGAGAAAGACTAGGATTACCGGTTTCATGTTTGAAAAATATCTGCTGTAACTGACCAAGATCCAGTCTGAGAGGTGGTGCTGGTTTAGCGTACGGTTCCCTCAAACCTATCATGCGACTTTCATCAATTGTTGGCTTTCCTTTTAACATATTTGCTACGAGATTTAGGTCTACATTGTAAGGATTTGCTACTTTAAATCCATTAATCGTTGATAGAATGCCACTTGATTGGGAATCAATTTCCGGTCTATTCATCTGTTGTTGTTGTTTATTCAGCACTAAATTATTAAGAATTTTTGCCGCAACGTCTAATTGATGACTTCCAACGTTTTGATTCAATCGCAATGGTAATGATGTAGGTAATTCAATAGGCTGTTGATAGTCGTTGTTCATACGGAATGATTCTTGTGGTAAATTTTGAGTTAATCTATATGGAATGTCGTTCAGCTTCAGAATACTTGAAATGTCAGTTGGATTTTGAGGGCGTTGTACGCCTTGAGGTTGTATATTGGCTGGAGAATGAAGACTATCTTGATAACTAGTTGTTTGTGAAGGAATGTAATTAGTAGATGTTGGCAAATTTGGACTATAATACTGTTCCGGTTGTTTATTGTAAAAATTCAAGTTAGGTTCATATTTCAGTCCATCAGACGACGATATTTCTTCTGGTTTCGGCCGTATATTTATTCCATAAATGGCATTTTTATCTTGATAAAACGAGTCCGTAATTGTTTTGAAATTTTGTTTCAAATTTTGCTCTAATTGGTCTTTGCTGTATGGTTGTAGAGTGTATCTATGACCATTATCCAGACCTTGGGGCAACTTTTGTTGAGATTCAGAGTTAACTACATTTGACACGTCAATGGGAACAATGTTTTTCAACGCTTTGTCGTGATCAAAGGGTTGCTTTGGTTTATCGTCTACTATATTTTCTCTAGAATTACTATAATATGCATATGGTGAAGCTGTAATTAAATCCGGTTGAGCACTACTATAAATATACGCATTTGCATTTTCATAAAATTTTGGTCTTTGCTTTTCATTGCCATAAATACTGCCTCCAGTTAATGGATTTGGATTGTAATTAGAATAATCGTTTCCGTAATACTGCTGACGTTTCATATTTTCATGAGCCTTAGCAGCGGCTTTGGCAAATTCTTGTGCATCGGTGTGTGCATCCGAGCTTGATTTAGAGATATGTTCAAAATTAGGTGGTTTTCCTGTATCCATATGAAAGCTCATTTGGCTGACGGCAACACCTTCCGGAAGTGCAAGTGACGGTTGATAACGTTGTTGATAAGGATAATTATTTGACGTGGTAGAATATGCTGTCGGACTACCTTGAGGTTTCTTGTCGTTTAACTTCCAGCCATATTCACCATGAGAATAGCGTTCGGTTTGACCAATTTCTTGTTCTATTTCTCTGTTATGACTTTTTAAATTTTGCAATGCTTGATAATCTGGTTGTATGAAACTTAAGTATAAGTTATTTGCGGAAGGTAAGTTACCAATCCTATGTGTATCGCTTTCAGAATTTTGATCTATTCTGCTGTCTTGTTGAATCTTGCTATAATGGTATTTTTGATATTGTGATAAGGCTGCATCCTGGAAGGATTTTTGTAATGCATTCGAATTCATCGTATTTTGCCAAGAATCTCTTACAGGATCAGGGTAAGGAGTAGAGAGAGGAGGAGGTGAAGATGTTGATGATGGATAATCATTTTGATATTGAGGTTGATATCTTAAGCCATTCGTAGAAATATCAAAATGATCAATTTGCATTTTCTTTTCAGGGTTGTCAAAGTTAATTATATTGCTACCTATAGTAGATGTAACCTTATTATTGTATTCTACTACTCCTGTTGGCACGGGTGCTTGCGGGGACGAGACATATTGCTGTAAATTTGAGGGACTAGACAAGAATATTGGAGAAGAACTGGACACATGAGTGTTAGCTGGCGTACCAATGTATTGATTATTGGATGCAGTAGATAAATACTGTGGTAAAGGAGACGGGATACTTTGTGCATTTTCAAATCCGTAGGAGTTAGGACCGTTGTAGTGATAGAGGTTGTCAATTGATCGGTAAGTTTGGGGTTGAGCCATTTTTGGTTCTGTCTGCGAAATTTGATTCGATTGTTGACCATTGTTGTCATAAACTGAGGCGGCTATTGTCGGGTATTGATATTGTGGTTGCGGTGTAGCTGTATATCCTAAGTTGGGGGTGGAGGTAGATGCTTGCTCTACTGAAGCAGCCTGCTGTTGATAATAATTGTTTTCTGCTCTCATTTGTTGGAGGAATTGTTCCGGTGGTAATGAGTACTGCATGGCCGCATACTGGTTACTAGCCCCGGTGTCGCTGTCCTGTGACCCAGAGTTGGTATCTTGCTGTAATGTCTCTTCGTTCAAATTTCGTTGGAAGGGATTTTTTATACGATATATTTTTTTACCGCGTCCACGATCCGCTCTATTGTAGTCTTCTTCTTTTTGCACATCGTCCATTTGGTACTGAGCACTCAGAGAACTGAGCGTCTGACTGTTTACATCTCGTTGTAGTACATTAGTATTGTAGCTAGTGATGGGCTCTACCTGACCTTCATTGGCGATTTGATGTAGACGCAAGAGGTCTTGATTGCTGAATCCATCTTGACAGCGAACGTTTCCGGTGGATAGAACTATGACTAGTATCCGTATCTGAAAAGAAAAGAAAGCAGCTTAGAAAAGGTGACAAGTGGACAAAATATAGTCAATGACAATCTGTATGTAAATTAACATAAACCCTGTCGATTTGTTGTCAATTAAGAACCCTGTTAAGGAACCTGCCACCGGCCCTTATAACCAGATTATCTACTAATCAGTTGCGTTGAAGAAATTTCACTTTCAACGCTTGCTCATAGCAGGGGTCAAACTCATAGGCCTTGTAGGATATCTTGATAATAGCTTGACGCATCTCAGAGTCTGGTTCCACAAACATTTTTACCACGGGTTACCTGACTTTCACCTGTCATTTTGAATTTAGGTTTGTGGTTTTTAGAGATTGAATATTCTTATAAAATAATTTTATTTACAACCATACCTTCATAATTAAATGTAAATAACTTTTAATTTACACAAAAAAATAATTGTGACAGTCGTCGTGGCACTAGTGCATTAACAATGTATATACTTATAATTAACAGCCAGAGTTGTTACGCTGCACTTACTACTGTACTGAGACCATGACTTTCTTAAAAGTATCAAATTCTCTGAAATGGCGTACACGCTAGATTTAATAACAGTATATATAACGCCCAAAATACATAGAAGTAGATTATGTAGAGTTAATTAAAACTACGATAACCATTTAGAATTTTCTTATATTAATTATAGAAAAGTAAAGCCTAATGCGTAAAAAAAAAACTACCGGGAAAATGAACATATTAAAATTAAATACTTATTAAGATCATATTTTAAATAAAATTATATTATTTCGAAAAGATTTATTCTTTCTAATTTGATAATGCAATTCTGCAGATGATAGAGACCTTTTTAGAGACTGTATTTACGTTTCGAGTTCTTGGGTTTTGGCGATTGTTACACATAGTTAAAGAAACTATAAATCACATTTTGCATTGCATTAATATTAGACATAACTGGACGATTTTACTATTTCAGTCAGCCGTGACCATGAGACCTGTAAAGGAACCGAAACATAGGTTTGTTTGAAAAAACAAATATACGTGATGTAGTTCGAAAAAATTGTTTCATTTCCTATGAATCTGCGTTGTTGTAGAAACTTAGTATCTACACTACGTGTCAGGAGAACGGCACTGCCGCATCTAACTACTCGTGAATACAAAACACAGTTTGATTTACTTACATAATAAAGTTTATAATTAAAGTACAGTCACATGCAATACTAAGGTTACACGTAGTGGTATAAGAATCATATAATCCCAGAAAAGCTTGTTGAAACGGGTATAAGCTGTTACCACCATGAAGTAATATTTCGAAATTATTTGAAGGAAAGGAAGAGCAATAGTTTATTTCGTAACTTTGATTTACATGTGACCAACTGATAATAAAGAAAAACTTAAGATGAAACACAAAATAAACATAATTACGATTAGTATTCTAATTTGTCTCTAATTCGCCAACTCTCTTTCTCTAAGACCAACTTCTTAAAAAGGAGTTTTTTGTGTGTAACATTCACGCGATTACTCCGACATTTGTGATTTAAATGATTTTGACAATTGCAATTTTGTTATTGAGAGTACTTCAGTAGTCGTCCCATAATTTGGAGAAAATATTCCACCTCTTAAGTTGACAATTTAGGAGATGAATCCGATTGAATTTGATCCAATTTCCGTTAACCGATTTCAATTAAACTTGGCAAATAGTACATCTATTCCATAAAGTTTTGAGGTCTTTTTTTTATAAAAAGGTTATAATTATCAATGAAACGTGTAAATAACCACAATTTATATGGGTTGTCCCCTATTAACTATCCAAAGGAAAATTAAAATTATTAATTTTTATTTCTTACCCTTTTTAGCCGACTTCAAAAAGTGTGGGAGGCTCTTAATTCGACTGATTTTTTTTGTATGTATGTTACGCGATAACTCCGATATTTGTGAACTGATTTTGATAATTCTTTTTTGTTGGAAAGAGGTTACCTCAGTATTGATCCCACTTAAAATTGAAGAAAATATTCCACCTCTAAGGGTGGCACTTTCCGATAACCGATTTCAATAAAACTTGGCAAATAGATTCCACGAAACTATGAGGTTGGTTTTTTAGTATTCAAACTGTACTAACTTTTCTTTACATTGTGTGTATGTAGTGTATATATAAATATATATAGATTTAGATCTGTCGAATGTAGTCGTAGTGTTTATAAATATTTAAAAAAAAATTATTTCAATTTCACACCTGTATGCATATTAATGCTTATTGACTGTACAATATACTATGTATTTAGAGTAACTGTAGCAAACCGCAGATTCAAGATACCACAAATAATAGGGTGCAATAGAAACCGCAGGACGGTGACCGCAGTCAATGCAACATCAAGATGCAGCCAGTTATAGTTCTGTTCGTGATAAATCCTATACCTCCAATGAACACTACGCCAACTTTGGTCATGTTCTGTTATTCTTGTAAACAGCCATATTTATTGACTAATATTATGCACCCCGAAATTGGTGACAAAAACAAACAAATTTCAAAAATTACCAAAAAAATTAATTTTGTGAAAAAAAGACACAAAATAAAAACAGAACAGGTCCAAAAATGAAGTTGTTGTAGTGTTCGTTGGAGGTGTCGATGTTCTGCTGTTTCGTTGAATGTCAAATAAAAGTTAACTCGCACCCTTGGTGTAATAATGCCACGTCTGCAAAATTACAATTTTTTAGGAGTTAGGTTTAATGATTCTACGAACGAAATTAGTCGAGACCTTTCTTATGCTTAAATGGAGTTATAAAATTTCATATTTACGCAATTTTTTTCATGTAGTTTGCGTTATTTAATGACTTTCTTGTGATAAAAGTATTTTTGACGTATGATCACATGTGGCTTATTATACCAAGAGTACGTATCTGTATATTTAATTTTTTATATTTATTTAATGGACTTCAATAAACGGAGGAGGTGAAATATTTTTTATACACGAAAATAGCATCTAAATATAAAATAATTTTGTGCCTTAGTATCATTTAAAATAATAATTTTGAAAAAGAAGAATGTGGGTTACACCACGGATTACCTCAATCCACATGAAAATCAAAACAAAACAAGACAAAACTACATGAAGTACGTAGCTCTGAATTCAAATTTTTATAGATGATAAATTTTACTAGTAAATCTAGTAAGACATGGAAATTTGTATTCGGAGATTAAATCTGTTTATTATCGAAAGATTTTAACAAATTAGGAGTTTTTTTAAATTCTTTCTGTTTAAGGAAAGGCAAAAGTTCAACACCATACAGCCAAAGTTTGGTGTTTTTTTCTTTTGCTAGTTTTGGGTAGATAAGAATAAGCCCATACTATATTTGAAAATTATACTTTATAGACATTAAGCCTCGTCTTTGATGGATCGCCATATCCGAGTGGAGTTAATTCTGAGTATAATTTAGGTTCTCCATTTGATTTCGGTGGCGAATACCCAAGTCCGAGAATAACGTCAGTTCTGAATAATTTGTCAATTATAGTTGTGATTAAAATTTTTCTATGCTACAAATGTAAACACTGTCTATAGCGACCATAAACCGAAAGCTTCAGTCATAGAATTTGAACTGTTTGTATTAATCAATTTGACCCTTCGGTATCACAAATAAGAGATATTTCAAGCAACTCACATATACAATTTCTCGAACGTAATCATCAACAGTGATCGCTACTGCATAATCGTGAGCTTAGTACATCCAAACAGGAACTGTGCACAATAGAAAGTGCACGGGGTGAAGCTTTCTGCGCGGGCGCATAGCCTAGAGAAATGGCAAGGGTGAAAGGGCACACGTTCCCGCCTTTAGATTGATCACGAAGTTCGAAGTATGAACGCTAATGTGAGGCATAAGTGACTTAAATTGTCGTCGCTTAATTTTGATTTACGCGTGAATGATTGTACATAAGGCGATGATTTTTCTTATTAAGCACATTACGTTTGTGGACTGTATTTGTTTATTTAAGGCTAGAATAAATACACATTTTTATATAAAGGCATACCGTACATCGATCCTCAACATCAGATTTCATTGTCTTTATATAATTTCAGGATTTTTATTCCAGAGAACTTGCCAGCCCTATTATAACCTTACTCTAGTTGTTACACAATGTAGGTACATTAAAAAAATATATAATACATATATTTTTATAGTTATTAAAAGTACAAACTCAACTGCTCAATATGAGATTTTTTTTATAATATCAAGTGACGGGACGAACAAGGCGTGCGCCTGGTGGTAAGCGACACACATATCCATAACAGTTGCAATGCCACTCAGAACTTTAAATCGCAAATATCTTAGGGGCACTGTCGCTACGCCCGTCACCATGAGACACAAATTGTCAAGTCTCATGTGCCTGTAATTTCACCAGCACCCTTACGTTTTCAAACTGGAACGCAATAATGCTTACAATACTGACTGGCGAAAGAAATAGGTAAGGTGGCAGTACTTTCCTGGACGAGCTCTTTCACAAAGAGCGTCTTCTACATCTACTGTTACTAAACTGAGAAATATACAAATTAAAAATAACTACAACAATAAATAAGAATAGGCACGCATGTGTTTTTAATTACAAAATAATATAAACCAATTACGTAGAATAAATATAGAGGATACGAACGAGACATTGACAATATTATCATGTAGTATCGTTATACACTCATATTAAAATAGTGAAATCGTACCTTAAAAGATCTTGTAAAGACTAAGTACCTGTTTAACCACACATCGCTTATTATCCATCAAAACGTTATTACGTATAATATCATATTATAGTACACCTTTGCCTCTTTGCATTAATAAATCATCATAAAGCCCTTGTAGTTTGTTACATAATTGTTTTCTATCATCATTCATCTTTGTACTATAAACAAGTTGAATTGTATGGCAACTTGAAACCTGCATAATTATCTGCCCCTTTTGAACTTTTGCCATTTATTACAATATCGATAAAAGGGGAGATATAAGAAAATAATTTAACGGTAAATGTTTTTCGGGCCTGAATCGTATTTATTGTATTTGATTTTTCAAATACACCTACGTTTCGTGATCTTAACAGGTGCCTGACTGTTACCGGTAAATTTTTCATATTGTGCGTTACAATTTGGGTCTGATCATTTATTAATACATTTATCTTGGGATCAAAGGGTCACCAATGTTGAGGTTCTGCGTCAAATACGGAAAAAACTGAAAATACTCCTAATTTTTTTTTATATTACGAAGTGACAGGACGAACAAATCGTGCATCTGGTGGTAAGCGACACGCCTGTCCATAACACAGTACACGCAAATCAATAGTACAGTTCCAATACTATTCAGAGTTTTAAATCGCAATGATTTAAGGGACACTGCCACTGCGTCCAACACCTGAGACATAGTTAATATGTCCCATGTGTCTGTGATTTCACCACCACTCTTACCCTTCAAAACCAATGTTCACATGTAATTTTCACATTACTCCTTGGCGGCAGAAACAGGTATGGTGGCAATACTTCCCTGGACGAACATTTTTACAAGAAGCTCTACTGTTACTTAGGAAAGCTAACTATAAAGGAAAAGAAGCTCCAGTATTTTAGACTCTTAATGAAGGAGAATGAATACCGAATTCTTCTGGACTAATAATGCAGGAGAAAATTCATGGATACGTAGCCGTGGCAGAAAGAAAACTTTCTGATTGAAGAATCTAAGACCCTGGTTCAATCTTAGCATAATATGTTCCCTCTTTCATGAGACAACTTCAAAAATAAGCATAGCCACGATGGTCACCTTCGTGGAGAAGCGGCACGCATAGAAGAAGAAGATTTGGTATTATAAACCCTTTTATTTTTATTTGTCAAATTTTATTAAAATTTTTTAATTTAAAAAATTAAAATTGGTTACCGGAAAGTGCGCGAAACCGAATTCATCCCCTAGTTTACCACCTTAGAGGTGGAATATTTCGTTCAAATGTAAATGGAACCAATACTTAGGAACCATCTTTCCAACAAAAAAAGAATCATCAAAATCAGTTCAAATGCCGGAGTAATCGCGTAATACACTAAAATATACTGTCGAATTGAGAACCCCGTCCCTTTTCGAAGTCGGTTAAAAATAAACTTGCCTTTTGAACAGCTTCGTGATTAACTACAAGTCGAATTGATATCACATGAATGACAAGAAGATACTTGTTAGTGTATTGACATTGTAATACATAACGTATTAATCAACAATTAAATTGGCTTGGTTAAATAATCGTTTATTTTTAGTTGTTTTTTCAACACAAACTTTCATTTCATCCATATCAATGATATAACAATAAAACACAAAAATTGTCTATTTTTAATTTTATATTATAGTAATTATTATTGATATTGATATTATTTTAGATGTTTAATATGTTCTAATAATACGTAACTATAAAAATATTATGGAAATAAGGATTAGGTTGGATCATAGTAAAACTCATTCAAAAACATCCTCATTTTAACAAACTTTTTCAGATCAAGTCGAGAACTTTCTCAAATCTGTTTAAAAGTTTCCTTTTCTGAAGTGCGTAGTAAGAAAAATAAACGCGCTTGTGGGTATTGACTGATAAATTTGGGTAAAACAAGGGAAGTTTATCAGGATCGTTTAAAATGGTGATCCATAGTCTCCACTTACTCATAATCCAAATGCGTGGATAAATAAATAAAAATAAATATTTTAAAAAAAGAAAAAACAAGTAAAAATCTTTATTGAATCAAAACAATTGCATGGTATCTTAACATCAAGTGACATTATTACGCGCCCGCCATTGACTTACGCGCCCGCGCTAATTTTATAATAAATCTGCATGGCAAACGCTACGTCTTCCATTGTATTTACACGTATAATAATACCGACCAGTTTACACAATTAAAGTAATACAAGCCAAAGAGAACTAAAGACATTTGAAGAAGTTATTGTGTATAATATGAGAGTATTTACATATATACTACCACTTCTACAAAAATTTATCACCTATGCAGAGTTTATATCTAAACAACAACTACAAAACAAGTAAAACAAACTTATAATTCCAATACCACATATTACCCGATTTACATTCGATGATAGATAAAACAAGTAGAAGAGTCAAGAGGTCGCGACGACATGCTACACAGCTGCAAGGATGCGCCCGTGCATTTTCTCTGCCCTTTGCCGGTCACGGTTTCACCCGAGAAAGTCACTGTCGCTTTTAGCGCAAACCCGAACCTGCTTCCTACTTAGCTTAGACATACCGTGGGATTTGAAAGGGAAACTTAAGTTACGGCCATTCGATGTTCAGGATGTATACGCGACCTTTCTTGTTGCATAAGAAGCTTTATTTATTATCAGTTACGTACTTATGCTTTATAGCAACTTATTTAAAATGATATGAGGAACATATTGTTTACCTATGAGACTATGAGTAATACATAATATATTTATATAAAGTAGTGACTACCCTCACGGGGTATCATAGCAATACGCACTTACCTAATAACACTTGTATTGTAGTGACTTGCATTATAAATAAAATACATATTATGTACTTATAAGTATTGATATAATATCCAATTGCAATGTAATTGTAAGAGTCGTGCTTGAAGTAATCACACATTTGAAAAATACTAGATCCTCAAATATCACAGAAATTATTTTCATTTATTTCATTATTTTCAGCATTGGCTTTCTAAAAATAGTTTCTTGAACTCTACCATCATTTCTATAAGTTATTAGTTGCGACAAAAACTATTTAAAATTGTGCAACCCATATTTTACGAACCTAATCATCAATATGCACCCTATAATAAGGCCACGTCCATAGATATAGGAAATGTAATTGATGATTAGGTTCGAAAAGTAAAGGTTGCATACGGGTCGGGAAAAATATTTGTACGGCCTACATTTATTTCTCTCGTGAGCTTGGATGTAATTTGTGGTTGTCTTATGTGTGTTCATGGCACCCGCGATACACGGTTTCCCTAATGCGAGGCTATAAGTACGTGCGTTGTTGTTTGTTGTTTACATTTGTTTACGTCACCGTTTCGGGCCCTTTAATACAGGGTCCATGGATAATGGCCCATGGTCACTGGTGCTTGGGATGATAACGTCAATGTAATGCAAACCACCTGAAACGATGTTTTATTTGAAAAAACAAATATATGCGATTTGAATCCGAAAAAAACAATCATTTTTTTGAATTTTCATTTCCTCAATCCTGATATTTCGGAACGGTTATATACGCTCCATGGTCATGGGTCAACCCGGGTAAGAATAACCAGTAAGAAAGAAACTTGGTGAATAATCACCAAAGTTTAAAATCTATTCTGATCTGGGCAGTGCGTTAGAATTAATTTCGTGGCTTTGGCACTCATAGTGCCGGGAAAATCAGGGGATTTTTCTTTGAGACATATTAGTGTGATACCTGGCATATTATTATTGTTACAAAATTATTGAACACATACTAGCTAGTGTCCGCGACTTCGTATGCATAGTAAAAATACTTAGAAATTAATTTTCATTGGCTTATTAGTTCTCCTTACATATTTTTATTCGCAATTTCACTCCCTTTAACATTTATTTTTGTGACAAAAAGGACCTTATATCTAGAAAGATATACGAGAACCTAGGTCCCATCTATCTTTCTTTATACTAAAATTTACCAAAATTGGTTCAGCGATTTAAGAGTGAAAACGCAACAAACAGAGTCACTTTCGTATTTGTAGTATTAGTTTGGCCTTACCTTTATTTTTTACTGTATCCGACATTTTGCGTGAGAGAATACTTACTTAACTTCTTAGAAAACTTGGCTATTGTCATTAGTCAAATCACCCTAATACACGTAATACGGTAAAGAACAGATTTGAAATGTTATTTATATCTGCGATTGAGTAATTCTTCCGGTGTATTTTAATATAAACACAAAATTATGTGAACGCGCGTTAATACTTTTGAATAATTTTAAATAATCAAGTGAGCGATTATCACTCTGCTCGTAAATCAAGTTCATGCTAAGCGGTAAAGCTAAGACAACCATCTCCACATTAGTAGGAGGAAACAAAGAAAGATTACCCAACGATACCTAATCAAAGTTTATAAATATTACGTTATGGATAGGCGTGTCGCTTCCCACCAGGCGCACAACTTGTTTGTCACTTGATATCGTAAAAAAATAGTATATTTTTTATCAAGGGACTACAACGAGCCCAATATATATATATACCGGAAGTGGTTAGACACACAAGCTTTATTGTGGGTGTCTATTACACCGAGGCTTTATGAAAATAATAAAATATGAAAAGTTTACGTTTCACTTCGATTGCGAGAAAAAAATATTTCAGTCATTTTCGCTCTACAATAAAATTAGGAACCAAAATTCTGAAGTTTTCGCGGTTTTTTTTTTCAACCAGGCACAGATACCACAAACGCACTAACGCGGTATAATAATAGGGCGCCACCGTCTATGCGGAAAAGGCACGTAACTAAAACCGAGCGTACTACTGGCAGCTTGAGTTTGTTCACTCGAAGTAAATTAAAAAATTAAATACTTTTACCCCCTAGGGATTATAGGATGCACTTTACTTCCGCTATGTTAAGGCTATATTGACGTACTTTTAGAGCATGAGAATTGAAATAGTAGATTGTACAACAAGGGCATAAAGTGACCCATTTTTATCCGAGGCCATTTTTTGGTCTGAGCGTAGCGAAGACCAAAATAGTAGACGAGGGTAAAAATGGACATTTATGCCCTTGTTGTACACTCTGCTTTTCACTTCGATTGTGAGGAAAATAAAACACATTTTATGTAGGTATAAAATAATATTTGTCACCTACGACTGCATACTCATAGGTGACAATTTGATTGCTCAGTAAAATTGTGCAATATGTAGTGACTGTTTGGCTGTTGAGATTGATTACCTTAGTCTTAGAAAAAAAAATTACTTTTATGCTCTAGAACATAAAATGCGATTTTATGTCGTCTACGTACGACATAAAGGTGCACTTTTTGAGCATGAGAAGTGAAAAAATATTTTTTGTAGAGCGAGCATATATGGCATCACCGAGCGTCGATTTATCACCGAATCGCTCCATATCCGTGACGCGCGGGAAAATGCATCCAGTAAGGCGAACAATAAGAGCGACCGTTCGGTATCAAGACTAACATCTTACCTTTTTTATTTCAAATGGCGCACATGCGCAATGGCAGATCAGTACTTTTTCTTTGAAATATTGGTAGGATTATTATGTTCATTAATTTATGTTGGAAGGATAAAATAAAATTAGGTACTTTTGTCGGTCACCATAGCTGATCGTTGTTTTATTTTTTCGTCTCCATAAAACATCATCAAAAATGCCGTAAATCATCGTGCAACCAAGATGACAACTCAAACCTCACGAGAATACCATCTGGTAAACCACACATCCCGTCGGCGAAATTATAAAATTTATGAAAAAAAACCGATGACAAAAGTTTGTGGAATCTTCTATTTGCCAAGTTTTATTGAAATCGGAAAGTGGGTGAAATCCAATAAAATCGGATTCATTCCCTAATTTGCCACCCTTAGGAATACAATATTTTCTTCAAATTTGGATGTGACCACTACTGAGGTACCTGTTTTCCAACAAAAAAGAAACATAGAAATCGGTTTACAAATCTCGGAGTAATCCCGTAACAAACACACAAAAAAGAAAAAATGCAGTCGAACTGAGAACCTCCTCCCTTTTTGAAATCGGTTAAAAACAACCAACAACCAAAATGACAAAAATGGATGTAAAAGGTAATTATTATTTCCATTTCATCACTACATGGTGATTAACACGGTAAGAACTTATCATTTGCAATTCTAAAAATAACATTCCTTCACCTACATTTAGGGAAAATTAGAAACAGATGTGAAAAATTACGCAATATAATAGTTTATAACGTTGCCCCAAAGTGGCGCGCGCCGGTGACATCTCATAACGATCACCTAAAAATGGGCTCGTCTCTCACGTAACCTCGGTCGAAAGAAAGTGGGTGCAAAGAATAGATTGACCGCACAGTTTAAATCTCTATGATACAAAAACATAACTTTTGTTAAGTAAAAGTATGGGCTTCTTTTTGAAGATTTACCTTTATTGCAATATCATTTTTGCAAAACTTTTACTTCCCGTAACCGCAGTGTATAGACTGAAAAGACAGCGTGAAAGCATGTGGTTATAGAACTAAAACTCGCAAAGAACATAAATATGTAACGGTCGTATCCTATCTAGAGCACTTTACTAACGAACTCTCCTGTCTGACGTTTAGAGCGATTACACATAGCGACTATTTGCTGCGAGACAAACGTGCGTTTGTAAAACACGGGTCTGCATCGATGCAGTTGTTATAGTCGGGGATAGTGCAATTACCGTTATTAATATTTGATTATGAATTTCCATTTCGGGAATTTAGTGGCCAAATCTAAATGTCGTGACAACCAAATTAGCGTGATTTACGGGAATCTATTGTTATCAATCCGTAGACAACATAATATGAAATGAAATGATGTTTTATTTCTCAATCACAAAATAGGCTTTAGAAAAGGGGTCTTAAGGTTAAAACAAATCTAAAAATTGGTCAGGCTGTTTTGTGACTGGCGCCTGATATAGGTATAGAAAAACCTGAATTACGGGTCACCAGGCTTCCACTCTTCAGTTAAGCAATGTGGTTGTGGCACTGAAGTTCTGACAAAGGATAAAAATTTATAAAAGTTAGTGAAATATTCCTGATTTATAATAAAAGTACTAGTGAACTAAACTAAGTATTTAACTCACGATATGAAAAGTGTGAGAATGAATGAATTAGTTATTTTATGGTGCATGCGTTACTGATTAGGTCTATAAGAATTGTACGTTTGGGGTATATGGTATGTATAGTGTGCGAATGTGTTGAGGTGAGAGAACTACGACTTGAGAACAGTTAAATGAAAGAAATTTTATTTGAGGATAAGAAGTTGCTCAATTTCATCATAATTTTGGGTCTTAATCCAAGCAGAGACAGGTTTTTGCAGAGAGATTTTGGAAGAGTGTAAAAAGAAAGCTTAGTGTCTAATTTGTTGTACAAGAAGGGAGCGAGGAAACAGAAGAAATGTTGAGAAAAACGGGTATTAACAGAATGGGATTGGCCGTTCCCTTTCTACGATTATCCTTGGTGATATTAGGATCAAATGCAAGCAGGGAGTGCTTTTTGAGGACGGTGGTACATACAATATGAGGTAAAAAAATGGGGTAAAACTGTGTCAAAGGCTTTTGCTAAGTCGAGAAATATGGAAATACATTTTTTTTTTTTTATCAACGGTGGTCACTATAGAATCGACTAGTTCGTGAACGCTATCATCAGTGGATAATCTAGTACGGAAACCAAATAAATTGAGAAAGTGATATTAATAATAAGTGATATTATGATATAATGCTTACTGTGCAGAAATAACAAAGTAATAAAGTTAAATCCTTCTCCTGTGACATTTAGTGCAGCACTTTTTACCAATATTACATACGCGGATTTGCACTATCGCCGACGTTATGTTGAATCATTATATGACAAAAATTACATTTATTTTTTTTTATTTAGCAGCTACAGAGCTACTTGTGAAAGATTTCGTTCAGGGAAGTACTGCCACCTTACCTATTTTTGCCGCCAAGCAGTAATATCAGCATTATTGCGTTCCTGTTTAGAAGGATAAGGGTGCTGGTTAAATTATAGACTGATGGGACTTGTGAACTTATGTCTCAGGGTGATGGACGCAGTGGCAGAGCCCCTCAGATCTTCGCGATTTAAGGCTCTAAGTGGCACTGCAAATGTTATGAACAGGCGTGTAGCATACCATCAGGCGCACGAGTTGTTCATTCTGCCTCTTCATATTATAAAAAAAATAGAGTGATATGAATAAATGAATAACTTTAATAGATAAACAAATAAATCAATTAATTATAAACGTGCATTTTCTTAGCGTTTGCATTGCGATTGTATCGCTGCTAAGTCACCGTGTGTAACTGCTCTTAGCGATTAAAATGCAACGATTTGAAAATACAGTCTCAGTAATAATTCAAAAATTTACGTCACGAATGCCATTGGTAACTCCGGACGTAAACAAATCAAGTTTCCCTTATTACAATCCCAGCTTGTTACTACTAATCAATGACCACAATAATGATACGGACGTGGTAAATCACCGGAACGCGACCGATCACCGGCCAGGTTATAAAATGTAAAGTTGTCATTTATGCGTTCACTGCACTCGAAGTGATAATTGGTTACATTGCATAATGTATTCTGAATTACGCTTCTGTTACATTATTGCAGAGGCTGGGAAGTAATGAGTTACAAGGACGAGAGCCAGCAAGGACTTGTATTAATACGAGTCAAGCAATCCCCGTCCCCGCCAAGGCATGTAGAGAATTTTCCTCACAGGAACAGGGAGATGTATAATAGAAAAAGTGAAAAAATATTAATTAACATTAAAATTTATACAGTACAATTACTAAAAGAAAATGATATTGTTTTTCCAAGCACATTAATATAAGTCTGCTGAACTTCTGATGATGTGTGAATGTATGTCTATTACTGTATTTTCGTTATTGCACTTCTCACTAGCACTTATTTTCGCGACCAAAATACAAAAAAGACGACAAAAGAAAAGAATATCAAAACACTTTAGTTTAAATGTTACCGCTCTTTTCTTTTTATTTTAAGTAAGCGGTAGAGGTAGGTATTTTTAATTCTCGCAGTTATGAACACTGGACAGTTGGGTATATGAGTTTTTCTTTTGCCTGTTTACATAGTTCATTATTAGTAGGTACATTTAAAAGTTCAGAGAAGAGGACAGTGATGGGTTTTTACATACTTACTTTACATGCCTTGGCCGGGAACAATTCGCATGGGCCATAAATGACAAACATTTCCGAGCCTGTTTGAGAAAGTGAAATTTTTACAGTTATAAAATCGCTTAAATTTGTTTTTTCACATAAACTCTGGGCTCTTTAAGGGTCCGAATTTCTGTGAAAAGAAATTCTCTCTGTTATTTTTTTAATACTTGATATCGTATATCGGAAAGATGAAAAAGTGTATTATGAAGAATTCTATTTTTTTTGTTTGAAAAAAGGTTTCTTCTATACCAAATGACGGTATGAATAAGTAGTGCGCCTGACTGAAAGCGACAGGCCTGTCCATAACAGTTGCTGTGCCACTCGGAGCTTTTAACACAAAGATCTGAGGGGCACTGCTACTGCGCCCGTCACTCTGACACATAGGTTGTTAAGTCACTTGTACCTGTAATTTCGCCAGCACCCTTACCCTTCAAAACCGGAATAATGCTGACATTACAGCTTGGCGGCAAAAATAGGTAAGGTGGCAGTACTTTCACAGGGCGAACTCTTTCACAAGGAGCTCTACTACTACTAAATTGTACGCATTTGACCTCCTGACGGAAACTGTTGAACAGTAACGATGAGGTCGAAGACTTGAAAAGGTCCAAGTTACAGCGTTCGGGGAATAAGTCTGCAGGCTGGGTGTTCCACTCTCTAGCCACTCGCCATATGAACGTGTCCACGAAACGCTTCGTTCGAATTCGGGGAATGTACACAACGTCCTACGTCTGATCCCCCGATTTTGGAAATCGGAAGGCAGAATTAACTCATGCAATTGCATCGCACACCCTCCGTGGTGTATCCTGTAGAATACCCATAAGCAGACAACTTTACGGCGGTGTCCAAGGCTCTGCAGCTTCGCCTCTAAATCTGAGTCACCTATAAGCCTCTTGGCACAGTTTTCAATAGAGTCTATAGTGGCCTGTTGCTATTTAGCAGATCCCATCCCATTAATAGCAGCAGTACTCCATACACGACTCGTGCTTGGTACAGCTGAAGCAACTGTCCCTATAATAGAATATACGAGTGCAAATCGAGAATCAATTTTTATAATTATCAAGTACTATTTATCTTAATTGGGTTCTTCGGTTTTCGCGATTGATAACAAAACAACGTTTCAAGCTCTTTCAGGTCCCATGGTTCCGGCTACCAATAGTATCTGCCAACGATATCGCATTTCTACGAACTCGTATCATCAATAAAAGTTACTAAATCGACAAAATTATCAAAATCACGTTTCACTTGAATTCACAAGAATCTCATGTTTACAATTAGTCAGGGTCAATTGATTTCAAGAGAAACATTGTGAAAATCGATACAAGAGTTAACTACCTTCAAATCCATGAGACTTAATCGTTTTTAATATGAACACTATGGGAATCTCTCTCAATCGAATAACTGCTGTTAATCGAGAACGATTATAATTGCAAAAACAAGTTAATTGATATCTTAAAACGGTTTTTACTTTCCATACTTTACGGAATATGATTCACGCTACGCTGGTACCGCTTGCGATTTATGCGATTGTTGTTCACTCTTAAGACGTTGAAAATTGATAGTCATCATTAACTATATGGTGTATAGATCATAATAATAAGTTATTGAGAAGAAAGCACAAGATATAATGTTTCTTTTCAGAAATTAAAAATAAAGATATATACAAAAACTATCAAACTTATTCTTAACTTCAAGAAATCGTGGTCCTCCGTTATTGTAGGCATTGCAGTTTATAATAATGCCGTAGTGTTTGTATAAACAATAAAGAGCACAAGTGTGTACATTTCTATACATGTGTGTGTCTTGTAAAAAAGTAAAAAGTGTGTGGTCAAGAGTGTTGATGAACTTTATGAATGCCAAATCATTAACGAAGTTCTGAGTGCATTCTGTACTTATTCTTATTATAATTCTTATTCCGTATAAAGTTATCAGTAAGCGTGAAACAAGAATTGAAAGAAGAGATAGACTTGTAGGATGACCAATTACCACATATGTAGAAAGAAGGTGTTGGTTTCAATTCCGAAGCTTCTACGCACGACGTACCATTGCTTTTCTGTACATCGGCGGAACCCGGACAATAATCAGCGAATACCTTACCCCAATTGGCAAACCCTTTCACCACGGCGGCAAGCATTACAGTGTATGCCATCGATACGATAAGAAGAAGCAGTAATATGAGCATTGTTGCTTTCCAGTTTTGAAGGGTAAACCAGTGCAAGTGAAACTACAGACACATGAGACTTGTCAACTTTATGTTTCAAGGTGACGCGCACCCGTCACGTGATAATGCCACTCAGATCTTTACAATTTGAGTAGTATGTCATAAAAAAATTGTACCAAAAGTGTAATTTCAATAATTAAATCTAATATGTAAAACGTTATTCACGTGCTCCAACTTGCGAAAGAAAATTTTTCTTTTATAAAAAAAAATAAGTACCTACCCATTTGACCTCCATCCCACTTAGGCTCAACTCACACTGGCGCAGAGTCGAAGTGTCGCGTCGCGTCCTGTTTTTCAATTACAACGCTTGGCGACTCGCGTTAGTGCGTCGCAGTAGTGCATTATAGTGCGCCCGGATCACAGTGTGGTCGGCGTCGGACGCCTCACTGCGCTCAAGTACACGAGTCGACGCGCGAAGCCGCTCGAGTCAAGCTCGAGGAAGCATCCAAGATTCGACGTTTCACAAATTTGTACCTTAATAATGGGAAAACTGAGATGAATATACTGTAGGCGAAAAACATGACGCGTCGCGGCGCTTCAACTCTGCGCCAGTGTGAGTTGAGCCTTAATGTAAAGTGACGTAATAATTAAGTAAATCATTATAACGTTTTTTTTATAAAAAAAAACCATCCTCAAAAGTTTGTTTATCCGCTTTCGCGGAGTTCGTTACCGCGGTCTCCTCAACGATAACTGAAAGGTATATGTGGAAGTTCTCGTCAAAACTACTATGAGATATAAGAAGTTCCTCTCATCCGTCTGCCATTTTCATCATCAGATTACCTCTAGGACACCATAACATTTTATTTTCATTGGAATTATTTCTGCCAAAGTTTTATTGAAATAGGTTAAGGGAAAGTGGATAAAATTCAACAAATCGGCTTCATCCTCTTATTTGCCACTCTTAGAGGTGATATGTTTTCTTTAAATTTGTATGGGACCACTGCGGAGATACCCCCTTTCCAATAAAAAAAGAATAATGGAATACAATTTTTTTTTATAATATCAAGTGATGGGACGAACAAGTCGTGCACGGGTAAACTACACGCCTGTCCATAACAGTTGCAGTGCCACTCAGAGCTTTACATCTCAAAGATCTGAGAGGCATTGCCATTGCGCCTGTCACCCTGAGACATAAGTTGAAGAGTCTCATGTGCCTGTAACGTCACCAGTGCCCTTCCAAACCGGAACGCAGTAACGCTCACATTACGAACTCTTTCACAAGGAGCTCTACTGCTACTAATGTCGGAGTAATAGCGTAACATGGTGTGTACCATAAAAAAAAACAGAAACAGTCGGATGTGAGGTCTCCTCCATTTTTGAAGCTTTTTATAAAAGGATATATTGAATACAAACTGGACTGCCTTAGAATCTTAGATGATATTTTGACGACCTCGGTGGCCCAATGGTTGGCACTAGTTTGAGAAATGAACTTTTCTAACTTGTTCCTGGTTTAGGTGTTCCCAATCCCCTAGTTTGCGACAAATTAGTATGATTGACAGACACATTATTATTGTTTTAATAATTTAATTTTTCACGGAATTAAAGATACCATTTTGTATAAAAGTACAATGGGTAATATATGTACGTTAACTTCCGTTTATATTCTATTACAATCAAAAGGGGAAACAGTACTCAGTTAACGGCACGATGAGTTTTAAACAGTGTAACTGGTTTAAATTTAAATTCAAAACTTAAATATGCTGACTGTCCAACATTTGCTTAAAAGTTATTTAGGTACGTATTAATTATTAGTTTATTTAATACGGTAAAATCACGGACGTACAAATCAGACTCATAATAACATTATCAGCGAACCCTATGCGCATGTAATCCACATAAAAATATACATTCGACTGAACATAACTAAACAGTATTACGAAATTAATTAAAATTTACAAATAATGATTACAAAAACTGCAAACGCTAAAAACAACTATTAAAATTGTTTACACTTTGTGAAAATTACAATCAGAATAGATATCATTGGAATAGCAACACTTCCTGTACAACAGATTATTTATTGTAAGACACGTTATTGTTTCATAGTCGTATAAGAAATACTCGTGCCCGATGCATTGTTTGAGTAAAAACACCAAGGTACCTACAATCCATCAACCCCACACCGAGAGTCCCATTAGCAATCATATGATGCTTATACTTATAAATTAGTATTCTCCGTGACTTCTTTACCATTTGAAAGTTTTTCATATCATCTGGACACTCGAGCAATACTTTACCTGATGCCTATGACTTAGTAGATTAATATATAATTTATGAGGAGTGGTTTGATATGTTAATGTAAGTGTTCAATTCGCACCTTTGGTATGATAAAGCTACATGTGATCATATGTCTAAAGTCCTTTTATGACAAAGTCAAATAATCATTTTCTTCCTTAAGTAAAATTTTACACATGAAAATTTCATTTTTTAAGCGATTGTTCGTTCAATGTGCTGACTTCCCTGAGAAGAACGAGCAAGAAACTCTCTAGGAATTACTCTTTTCAAATAAATTTAAATACTATGGTATACACTTTGAATCATACTTGTGTGGAATCTATACTCATGTCGTCTTTCCATACATCTTTATCTAACATGTAGTCTTCAATTTTGAAATATGTGTGTAATATGTGTAAATATGTTCAGTTAAAATACGTTTAACGTAAGCTTTAAAGTTAGGAATGATAATCTTACTTTATGCTCCGGAATCTTATTGTAAAAAAGTATATAGTTCCGCTTATCCTTTCATCTGGAAAGTCATAAATGTCCAATTTAATCATAAAAAGTTATCGACTAATCTCATTCTTAAAATATTTATACATCTTTCCTGAAAAGTTTTAATTTTCCAGATGTGGCCTTATCACACCAAGGATACGATAAATTGATTAATTGTTTGGTAGACACGATCTAAAAACTTCATTCAATTATGTATGTAATAATACGAATACTTGGGTAATTTTCAGGTTAGTTTTCTCTACCGAATTTTGGTGGCAATTTTTATTATTTAGGTATTCCGGTATATATATATACAGACCTTAATTTTATGTAAATACTTTAAAGACTACAGAGCATTTCCTATAATTTTCTAAAACCATGACCTGGTATTATTTCTTACATCAAAAATATACACAACTTTAACATTATTTAAATCAGACTAAGAAATACTTGATATGGACACTGCACGGTCCAGGGCACTTCTTGTACAACTAGGCGCATGTTAGCTGAAATATTAATAAAAACTTAAATAAATATTTTAATTGACATGATACTCTCATGTTTTATTCAGATTCTATATCCGTAGGCTTTATGCTTTTCTAGTTTCGTATACTTATTTTCGTATACGTTTTGTATACTTTATTTATATACTTAATCTATTTTTAAGTTGGCTATAATAATAGTAATAATAACGCACACACTCAACATAACCCCGCACTAGGGAAACCCTGTGTCGCGGGTGCCATGGACACACACATAGACAACCACAAATTACACCCAAACTCACGAGAGAAAAAAATGTAGGCCATACAAATATTTTTCCCGGTCCGGGGATCGAACCTGGGACCTCTGCGTGGCAGTCCGGCATGGTAACTGTTCGGCCACGGAGGCAGTTAATATATAGATATGTAAAATTACTGTTTGTATATTTTGATTCAGTGACTTTTATGTACCACAAGGTGTATACATATATACATATACGTAAACACCTCACTTCGAAAGTAATACAGTCACTAAACGAAAAACTCAACATACCGGAAATGATCATTAAGGGTTCCGAAAATTTGTTTAACTAAACTTTAAAAAAGCTCCGACCTCAAAATTTTGAGGAATTACGTACGTTTGCCAAATTCTATTTAAATTTGTTAACGAAAAGTAAGTGAAATCTAATAAACCGGATTCATCCCCTAATTTGCCACCCTTAGAGACGGAATATTTTCTTGAAATTTGAATGAGACCACTATTGAGATAACTTATTTTGAACAAAAAAGTAATCGAAATCTGTACACAAATGTTGGAGTAATCGCGTAACATACGCACAAAAATGCAGTCGAATTGAGAACCTCCTCCTTTTTCAAGTCGATCAAAAAATACAATTGAATTGAAAACCTCCTCATTTTTTGAAATCGATTGAAAAGGCGATATTTTCCTTTAATGACAGTTTTTTTTTTCAATGTGCGTTTGATACCATCGTGCGTTTCAATAGACTATTACGAATTTAAATAAACAATCAAATCAATCAATCAAGTCATTGTTATTGTATTATGCAATAGTATAATTGAAATAATTGGGTTCTATACAAGATGAATGAATGAATGAAATGTTCTTTATTGCACATTAAAACCGTTTCAAATTTTATTCTAATTAAGATAAATTGAGTTATTAATTCAAGTGTTCCTTTTTTAAAAACTTACCGTTTGCAGTACGGCCTTCATCTTCACAGTTTCAAAAAAAATTCAGCACCAACACAGTTCAGTTTAATTTCACACCATAATTCACTAACACCATAGTCCGTTTGTGAAGTCGACTGTTCTATGTTGCTTGAGTAAGTTACGTACGTTACTTTTACTTGTGTAATTCAATGTGTATGAGGTGTTGGAGCCGAGGCGAAATGAAGTTCAAGGATAGACAACGCTAGGTTTATATACGGGGTAGCGGAGCGTGGAGTTGCGTCTGTGTGCATTGATTGCAGTGGGTGCAATGCCGACAGATGCACGCTGGATATTGCACACACATTCAGTGCATAGTGATGCTCAAAGTTCGTGTTAAAGAATTATATGGTTATACATTTGAGGTTTTAAAGTATTATAAAAAGAAACCTAATTATGGTGGCCAAATAGTACATTTTATATAATCTGTTATATTAGGTGAGAGATAAAGGGCCGTAAGTCCTTATTTTAGAGTTTAGATGTTTTTCAAACGTTGCATTAGACATCTCTAATCAGCCGCTGGTAGCTGTAAAGGTACCTGGCTGAATGAAGAAAGACTTTCGTAGATTTGTCATAATTGGCCAAAAATAAACATCTGCAACAGTTACAGAAAAATTCGTAAGGTCTGCTGGTTTGTTCCGTAGCTTTGTTGGAAGAGCGGCACGGTATGCCGACGCCATGGGATCGAATAAAGCCCAAACGAAAGGAATTTTTGTCAGTCTTCGGTCTTTGTATTAATATATAGATCTAACTAGTGGAGTAATTCCACAAAAAATAATTGAATATCATGGTAGTAAACATCGTGATATTCAATAAAAATCACGCAACGTAGAATACATTAACACCTATTGTCGTTTGTTTTTTATTTGACATTAAGATTTGAAATGCCTAATTAAGAGCTTCATTCTCTTTAAAAAACAGGTTAACAGTTAACAGTTTCGGAAATGTGGAATCTAGTGCCAATGAAAAGGATGGAGTCTCTACACTAACCTACATGCTGCTTTTCAGGTTCCGCTAATAAGTTAGAAACAAAGAAACTTTAGGAAATACGCTATCAAACTTTTCTTGTTAGACTGAATGTGGGAAAGGAGTCTTTTCGACAATTTATAGCTTTGCCTCAAGTCTAGATAAACATTCATCAACTTTTAGGTTTCTAACCTTTTGAGTTCAAAATAAGGAGAGGAGATTTTAAATTTAACAGTATTTTTTTGTGTGAATGTTACGCCGGACTGTGTGAACCGATTTCGATGATTCTTTTTTTGTTGGAAAGAGGGTCAATATTAAATTAAAGGGACGGTGAGCTAACATCGAGGATGGGCGCAATTACATCTCCTGTGTCGATCATACAACTACGTCAATAAAAGCCGTTGAACATTTGGAGACTCCAAGCGTCTTTCTACATCCTCGCCCACTTCGTGTACCTTTTACAATTCAATTCAGGTACTTCCACCTTTGTTGGGATACTCTGATGAAAACTCATAGTACCGTCGCTTTCAACATCGTTCGTCGTCTGCCGCTTCCACCTCGTGAGATAGTCTGCCGACATGGGTGGTAACAGCGATTACGCCTCTCCCTGTACAATTGCGCCTCAGTTAATAAACGCGCTGTACTCGATGGTCCCTCATTTTCTTCTGCGCCCACTCCCTCTTTGTTTCTTCGTATTACAATAGGACTTTTCCATCAAATACTCACATATATACATAGAAAATCAAACGATATTATGTACTAATACATGATATTATGTACTATTGGTCCCATTTAAATTTGAAGAAAATATTCCGCCTCTGAGGGTAGTAAACTAGGAGCTGAATCCGGTTTCGCGCCCTTTCCGGTAACCGATTTCAATAAAACTTAGCAAATATATGTAATTCCACGAAATATTGGGGTCGGTTATTTTTTTATAAAAAAGTTATTATAATATAATAACTTTTTATATTTATATTTTATAATAACATTTTCCAAAAAAAAAACAATAATAGTAAATGCAAGTGTACGTAGTTTATAAACCACTAGTAAAGTTTTAACACCCCTTATTTGTATTTAGCAGTAAACAAAGACTCGTTTCTCTATACACGGCCTAAGGGCCAAATGGATCTGCCTACATCAAAGTACTAGTTGGAGTGGAAGGCTCTTTACACTTCGCGAACTTTTATAAATAAATAACAATTTAGTAACGAAAATATGCCTGAAGGGTCAGATAGTAAGACGAAAAATGGGATTACATATAGGCTTAAAAATAGGTATTTTTAGGTACTGCAAATATTTCTATACATCGGTTCACATCCCATAGACGATTGTAGACGGTCCTTACATTAAAATCTATTGACAATACACCATATTGAACCATTACTGCATAATAATTATTAAATAGTGTTCAATAACACTCTTAAAAAGAAGTTTAATTTTAGAGGAGATATGGAACAACGACATAGTAAAGTTATTCTATTGTGATGGCGTCCGGGGGGTTTTTACCGCTGAATTATTGAAACCGATTAGATGAAGCGTCTTGCGTCAGAGCCATAAATCGACTCATTCGTAGAACAAAAGTCTACGTGCAACACTACGTGTTATCAGCACATAGTAAGTACATTTCGTTCGTTCTTCTTCGCTGTGGATGTCAGATCGACTGTTGTTCGATTTCATATTTCCGAAACGAAACAAGATATATAAATTCTCAAAACACCTTTACATAGGCCTTAGTTTGAATTACGAAATTGTTCTCGTAACGTACTTATTCTCTTTTCGCTATATAATCACATCGGACTCTGTTCTTCGGATGAGTCGAAATATGAAAATTCCTATACTCAGAACAAATTAAGACTTCTTGTTTTTATTTTCCAAAAATTGCATTGTGTTGGAACGTAGATCGCAAGAGAAAACTAAATAGATAAGATCAGAGGGAATTCTTACGTTTAAGTTCCATTTTCCTCTAGTTAATTCTGTCTCCTACCATTGTACCTATCACATCCTTACAGAGACAGACTTACAGACAGAGAAATAATGTCATTTTATTATCGAAAATGAGACACTTTTTATTAACATCAAACACTCATAAGTAAGTAGGGTTCCCTGGAACATTGGCGTCATGTTACTTGGGGTTTTCATATAT
>NW_020654972.1:3989017-3989977 GCF_003589595.1 Hyposmocoma kahamanoa | reverse complement strand
TTATTTATAAAGAATAATTTATCCATAGTAATTACGCAGTCAGAACAAATTACTACATGAATAATCTCAGTATAGAGTACTAAAAAAAACGACCTCAAAAGTGCGTGGAGTTACATCTATTTGCCGAGTTAGTCGGTTATCGGAAAGTGCGCGTAATCGGATTCATCCCCTATTTTGCCACCCTTAGAAATGGACTACTACTGAGGTAGTCTCTTTGCAGCAAAAATAGAATCATCAAAATCGGTTCAGTTATCGCGTAACATAACAAAAAAAATCAGTCGAAATAGGAACCTTCTCCTTTTTTTAAGTCGGTTCTTGCACTACTTATTTTAAATCTCAGAACACAATCTCGTTAAAGTAATTCAATTTCATTTTAATAAATAAGTTTAAAATATAAAGAGCCTAGCATGCATCATATACTTCGTAATTATCATCCTACAATATGAAGCAAATAGTTCATAATTGTTAATGCTTTATACACCAAATGCCAAGTTACTCAAGTCAAACTAGTGGAGTAATTTCCCAAAAAATAATTGAATATCAATTCAATAAAAATGTAATTAATACAGTGAATAGCGACATCTCTCGCCAGGACTGGTAGCTGTAAAGGTACTAACTGGGTGATAAATCTTTCATAGATTTCTTATAGATGGCGCTACGACCAAAAAGTCGTTGAAAAACCAAATACAAAGACACGACGCAAGCACATAGAAAAATTCGTGAGGTCCGTTGGTTCGTTCCGTGGCTTAGTTGGTATAGCGTCTGGCACGGTATGCAAGAAGACGTCGGTTCGAATCCGACCGGATCAAAGGAATTTTTTTCTGAGTGTTCGATCTTTGTATTAATAATTATAACAAACTAGTGGAGTAATTTCACAAAAAATAATTGAATATCAATTCAATAAAAATTTAATTAATACAGTGAATAGCGACATCTCTCGCCAGGACTGGTAGCTGTAAA
>NW_020654972.1:3957418-3989007 GCF_003589595.1 Hyposmocoma kahamanoa | reverse complement strand
TGTATTAATAATTATACCAAACTAGTGGAGTAATTTCACAAAAAATAATTAAATATCAATTCAATAAAAATTTAATTACTCAAGTCAAGTTACTACGTCCGCTATTCTAATTTATCTTCTTCATTATCTCATCCAAGACAAAGATCACCGTCCAAAATAATTCTTGACATGTCATCATGACAATACTCGACCAAATTAAGAGGGAGCAGAGGAAAAATGTCTAATCTTCGATTTGATTTTAGAGGGATATATCCACTTTAACCGACAAATAACCTGTAATTTTCACATTTTTTCGATGTATCCTCGAAATGCTACAGGTTATTTAATTATATTTATGCATGATCGATAACTGTCACTACGGATTTTTTTTTAATCCCTTTAGTTTTAGAGTTATTCCGCTAAAACGAATTTGGTACTTTTAATGCGCAAAGTTCAACATCTCCTGTCGCATGTCACGCGAACGTCAGGCATATATTTGTTTCACAAATTTGGGCGGAGTCAACGTCAAAACTTTTTTGGCATGAGAGCTCTTAATTGATGCATGATGCGAATGAAGCGTCATACTTGACATTGTTTTAATTGAGTATTACTTATTTGACAGTAATTGTTTCGGACCGATGTTTAGACGAAGAACGGGAGTAGACACCCTGTTTCAATAACAAGGAAATATTGTCCGACCTTACTTGACTTAGCGGGGGCACTGCTGTACCCTTAGACTTTCACGGAAGAAGGCGTAAAGTTCGCGTAGGATATGAGCCGTTGGTTTATCCAAGTATTTTATTTATCTTTGTTTTTTATTTCTGTAAGTACAATATCGGTTTTAAAGTCGTATTATGTCGCGCCCTCATTAATTACTACCTTTAAGTTTAACTTGTGACACGAAGATTGCCTGAAAGATATTGCTATCTAGACGTCTGTTGTACTTGTCTTTTGTTTTCTTTTTGTTATTTATTCGTCGTAGTGAGTAATAAAGAATATTTGTATTGTATTGTAAAGCTATTAAATGGAAGATCCCATAACAATTGCCCAAGTCTTACTACAACAACAATATCAATCCTATAAATTTTATTTTACAATAATACACCCTTTAAAACTACATAATTTGTTGTAGGCATATAATATCAGCGGTTGTCGCTTTTAGGTCATATGAGAATAATAAAAATTCATTATTAACAGGTTTTAGGTTTCTCTATCGCTTTCTTAAACAAGTCCTTAGCGACAACCTCTTCAACTCAAAGGTTTTAAACTAAAACACATCTTATTAAAACGAAATACGTTATACATTCATAAGTGAGAAGCACTACATGACCTGTGATCACATTAGTTTTTTTCCATCTGTAGGCTCTACAGGGAATCTGGTACTTTTAATAGATACAACTAGTAAGTTGCTTTATATGGGTACTCCGTGTGAACATTTCACTTTTGTGACAAAAACAGGTGAATAATTATACAAACAACGATCAACTTGACGAATTTAAAGTGTCCTCCTTGTTCGCTATGAAAAACAAGACTTCGCCTACTTGCATAAGGTTCTTTATAGCTAGATTGATTCTACGTAAAATCGCTCTACAAGGCGTAACCCCCGAACACCTAACTAGACTTGCTAAGACCTACTCGCGGATGTATAAGAATAAACCTAACAAAACGTTTAACACATTTAGTAGCAGTAGAGGTCCTTGTGAAAGAGTTCGCCCAGGGAAGTACAGCCTCTTTCCTATTTCTACCGCCAAGCAGTAATGTGAGCAATACTGCGTTCCGGTTTTGAAGTGTACCCTTAGGTGCTGGTGAAATTACAGGCACGTGGGATTTGTCAACTTATGTCCCAAGGTGACAGATCTTTGCGATTTAAAGCTCTGAGTGGCACTGCAACTGCAATGGACAGGCGTGTCGCGTACCGCCAGGAGCACGACTTGTGCGTCCCGTCACTTGATGTCATAATCAACTGCCTCCGTGGTTGAACGGTTACCATACCGGACCGCTACGCAGAGGTCCCAGGTTCGACTCCCGGGCCAGGAGAAATATTTATATGGCCTACATTTATTTCTCTCGTGAGTTTGGGTGTAATGTGTGGTTTTCTATGTATGTGTCCATAGCACCAGCGACCTTTTTCCCTAGTGCGGGGCTTTATTGAGTGTGTGCGTTATTATTATTATTATTATATCATAAAGAAATATCCATATGTATATTATTTTAACAAACGCATTGCATAGCTCTGGTCGTACCACGCGCCTATCATTCTTGTGCGAATGTGTGCGTCCATAACTTTTTTATGCTTAAATACAAATAAAATCATATATACATTATTAGTTTCATGTATTTCGTATTTTTATGACTTTCACATGACAAAAGTACTTTTGACGTTTGGTCACATGTGGTTTTATCATACCAAAGGTGCGAATTCAACATAACAAGATATCAAACCAAACCTCAGAAGTTGTATATTAATCTACTAAGTCATAGACACCAAGTAAAGTAATGCTCGAGTGTCCAGCTGATATGAAAACGGGCTACTATTAATTCAGTCTTAATAACAGACGGGTCGGTAAACCGGCGGCGGCCAGAGGCGGAGACGCAATTAACGCTTTTCTCTTTATGGTATTAACATCCTGCTGAATTGCGCAATCTCGAACCACGCCATTTTCCACGTATTTCCTTCATACCCAACTATATTTAAAGTTTTCGATACTCACGAACCTAAATTATGTAGAGCAAGGTGCAGAAAATATAACACTATCGGCAACCTCGGTGGCCCAACGGTATGCATTGTGGGCGATGGATGTAATGGTCCCGGGTTCGATTCCTGCTAGGACCATTCAGAAAATAAGTACTGGAAAAAATACAGCACTTATTTGAAATTGTTTGTCATGGTTGTAAGCTCTCACGGATGATGACTGACACCCATAATACAGATTTTTTCTAGTGTGGGAAGTGAGTAAGAAGAACACCTTTAGAATTAATTCTACAGCCTAATATTTTGCACCTTGCTTAATTGTAATTATCTATTCTGTAATTAGGCCTTGCTAAATAAGAAATGAAACTATTTTTCCGGATTTAAATCGCGTATATTTGGTTTTTCAAACTAACCGACGTTTCGGGCCCTTTACAGGTCCCATGGTCACGGTTGACTGAGGTGGTACAGTCTTCAACCAGTTATGTCTAATATTGATGCTAACCATCCTATTTTTTCACTATAATTACAATAGTTATTAATTAAATACCTTATTTTTAATTTTACAAAGAAAGCATTAGATCTGCTTAACTTTACCTCCAATTCTTTCGATAATTCCGTAATAACAATAAACTTATAATTAGGTTAGTACGTAAATTCTACTACGGATTTTGTGCTTATTATTCAATGCCGCATCATGGGGTACTCACTCCTAGCAGCGATAGTCTTCAGAAGGCCGTAGCTACCACATAAACGAAGACGCCATCTTCTTCTGCAAGAGCGCCATGAAGAGCGCTATCAACGCGAGCGTCAGCAAACATGGCAGACGCACTGCAGAGCCTTGGTAGCTGCAGCAGCGTCCCAAAGGCGTTGTCATGTTGCATGCGCAGGACTCTGGGCGAGCTTTGGGTATAGCTGGCCCACAGGGCACCCGCATACAGTGGTGTGCAATAGGCTCGCAAAAGGGTGACCTGCACCTCCACCATACATTGAGCAAACCTGAGAGCCAGCAAGTTCGCTTTCACCGACAGTGTCTTGTGCTCGCATTTTATGTCCATATTGTCTTTAAGGTCGTCGGCAATATAGTGTACTAAATATTTAAAATGCGAAACTCTCTTCAATGGAGTTCCATTGAGCATTATAGGAGCACAGAACTCTCCACTGGCAACCTCAAAGACCATATACTCAGTCTTTTTTACATTGTACATTAGTCCATGCGAGACAGCATATTCCTCACAGACTCGAATCAATTTTCTTAATGCACTAATCGAAGGCGCCAGCAACACCATGTCATCGGCATAGACAAACATAAAACCCCACATGAGTGTGGCTGAATTCACCGATCAGGGCATTCAAAATTCAGTGGTTCTGGTCTGGGTGTTGTAGGTAGTGTTGCAGAGTGAATTTCATTGCTCTGGCACTCATAGTATAGGGATTTTCCTAATTTGAGAACAGGTTATTGGTGTGTTTGTTTGGAACTTAGTATTATTATTATTGATGTGTGCAAAATCCTTAAACAATATTTTTCATAATTTTTTGTTAAAATATTTCTTAAACATAATTCCTATAAATTAGTAGTTCAGCTGGCTTAGCATAAAGAGAGACTATGGACTCTGGAGAGTATAAAAACCTTTCTGTTGTCTGCTGACTATGTCCTGTAATAATTGTAACTTTTTTATACAAAACAAACCGCCCTTTCGTGTTCGACCTTCGTGTAAAGTTCGTGGTATTACATCATTTGCCAAGTTTTATTGAAATCGGTTACAGGAAAGTGCGAGAAACAGCCCCTAGTTTGCAACCCTTAAAGGTGTTTTTTTTTTCAAATTTAAATGGAACCATTACTAAGATACACTCTTTCCAACAAAAAAACGAATCATCGAAATCGGTTCACAAATACCGCATAGGTAATGTAATCGAGTAATTGCGTAGGTAGCACACAAAAGTAAAATACAGCTGAATTGAGAACCTCCTCCTTTTTTTGAAGTCGGTTAAAAATTACTCCCGTGGGTTTACTTTTGAAAGAAAATTGACAACTCGAAGAAACCGTATTTTATTTTTGTACTCATTCTACGTTAACCAACAATTAAAAAATACAATTTTTATGTATATACACGTACGCGAAACATAAAAATACAACATAACTTGTTTACTTTGATTACGTAGGTGCACTGATGTCTTTAGTTGCAGCTGTGACCCTCAAATCCAATAACGAATAAGCTATCAAACAAATATGCTTTTTCTCTTCTGAAGGTCTGCAGTCACGTAGCTGTGCGTACCACACAACCGTGTGTACAAATTATCTAATGAACGCTTACCGGTCAAGCCTGCACAGCAGTGCACTTCCCGATTATCTCGGCTCACCGGAAAACGCGGAAATCCGAGAAAAACGATAGTGAAACGACCCAACCCCTACCAGATTACTCGGTCTTCATTTACCGCAGCAAGTTTTTACTATCTGCCATCCATAATAATCAGGTGAAGTTTCCTGGTGGGTGTGATCTTTATTTATTTATCCTGATCGAGTCTAGAGTTCTTATTGAACTATACAGGAAGTCTGTTATGTTCGGTAAATAATATACAGTTTTAATGAGTCAGTATCAATCCAAAGACTTCCCACTACTGGACACAGATCACTTCCGAACCACTTCCGTGTACAATACTACAATCATCATCTGTATACAGCTTATTGCCTTATATGTGGTAAATACAATACTTGATTCTAATGTTCACAGAACGCTGTTTCACACAGTTAGCCATTACTGACATACAATATATAAACAAGAGTATATGCAAAATATGTATGTCAAAATTGTAAAGTTATGTGTCGCTAATTTAATATTTACATTTACCATTATAATTACATGCAAACAAAAACAAACACCCACACAAATAAATAATTTATACATTGAAAAAATAATTTATACATCACTTAATAATAATTGTAATTTTTTTTTGGAAAATTTCCTACAAATAAAGTGTTAATATAAATATATTACATTTACACCACAATAACGTTTTTTTTTTCAACATCTGTTTTAATAAACATATATACTTATTCAATGGCTGTGATTTTAGTGTATCAGGCAAACAATTATACACTTTGACACATATTGCTTTACAACAATGTCGTCGGCAAACAAAATGTAATCATAATTCGTCACATTAGAAAGATCATGCAATAGATTCTCCACAACTTTTGCAAAAAAATTACTTTACAATTCCTAGGCGAAACGGCCGTTCTATAATTATGATAAATTTAAACACAGATTTTCCAGGACATGTTTAGGTTTAAGTGTCAAAAAATACAACAATGTATTTAAAGTTATGCATCTCGTCATATTTAACGACTCCCTAGGTAGCTTTAAAAATAAAATAAAAAAATATTTTATTCAAAATTCTGAATGATCTATTTTGTACCATAACGTTTATTTAAATTCTTATTCTAATGTAGGGATTATATTGTTTTTACTTTTGAACTGTAAAGGAAATTGGAATTATGATGTTTTGTACATTGAAAAATAAAAGGGTTATTGAATAATTAATCTTCATATAACCTTGAATCTGTATAGCTTGCTGTGTTAGCCATATATAAGCATGGTGTATATATAACTTTAAACTTTGTAACGTACTGTACATTTGCTATTGTTGTATATGCATCATGTAGGCATTCCTATACAATAAATAAATCAATCATTTGTTTAAATTCGGTCCCAAGATTTACTACCAATATTCAAAACTAGATATGAGACTAAATCCTTAGTTTTCTTTTCTATAAAACAAGAATAATAGTAATTTCAAAGTAGATAATTTTACTTAAGCATGTACCCTCGTGGTTGAGAGGTCGACGCTTCGAATCCATGTGGCATATACCTACTACTTTAATTTCTAGCAGGTGAAAGTGAAAGTGCAGCCAATGAAAGAAAATGTGAAAAAACCTGCAGATCGAAGACGGTCCACTGTGTTAGGAAAATGTATGAGGCCCCAACCAGGTTTGCGTTAAGAGTGGCGGACTATGACCTGAACCCTTTCTTTAGAGGAAACCCATACATATGTTTAAACAGAGGACACATTTTACCTCCTATGATGGTATGATGATACGACATATGACGGGTTAATGATGGTGATCATTTTGCACCCTTGGAATAATAAAGCCACATGAGATCATACGTTACAAATGCCGGAGTAATAGTGTAACATACACACACAAAAAATACAGTCGAATTGAGATCCTTCTCTTTTTTAAAGACGGTTAAAAAGCTATCATTTTACTTTTATATTAAAACAAGGGTGCGAAGTTATACGATTTCAAGAATACAAGTAGCGCCATCTATCTGAAGTTGCGCGAAAAAGTAGCCATCTGGCGTTGAAAAGTTGAATTAAATGGCAAAGTGTTTCTGCACTCGCCGGGCGATGGTTTGTAAACGTTCAACTTCGGGTTCAAACCTTCACTTTCCATCTCCCGTCGCTTCTGGTCGCCAACAGTCCAATTTGATTTCAACAAATTTGCCATTACATATATACTAGGCGTATACTTTCTGTGCCAAGAATTTCCTCTAACTACATAATTTTCAATACTATAACAAAAAAACACTTGACATTCGAAGGTGCAATCTATTCATCACACCGAAAGGTCGGTGTGATATTTAAAAGGTAATTTTCTGCGATTTCAACGAGTAGAACTAAAGGGAGAATTATTACTTAAAAATCTCATCTTGTATACAGGCTGTAATCCTTATTGTGGCTCGGCGTTTATTTCGCAAATTTAAGAGATATCAAAACCTTAAAACTGGTATTAAAAATACGTTACCTCGTGAATAAAACGACATCAATAACTTTTTAAAAATAAAACTAGAAATATCCAAAATTGTAACGTTAAACACTCTCATAATTAGAAATTTGTAGAGAGGTTTAATTAATTCGTGGAGATCAATTTAGTTGGTTCTAACATGGTACTTCTGCTACTGTAAATAGTCGAGGAGTTAGGTAGCCTGCAGATTTTACTAGTTGCAGCATCAGGTAAATTTTTTTTTGTAGCAGTGGAGCTCTCTGTAAAAGAGTTCGTCCAGGGAAGGACTTCCTGCTTACCAATTTCAGCCACCAAGTAGTAATGTCAACATTACTGTGTTCCGGTTTTGAAATGTAAGGGTGCTGCTGTAATTGGTGACTGGCAGTGCCCGTCAGATCTTTGCTATTTAAAGCTCTGAGTGGCACTAACATTGTTATGGACAGTCGTAGTAGCTTACCATCAAGCGCACGACTTGTTCATCCCGTCACTTGATATTATAAAAAACAATTTCCATGTTATTGTAACGTCATCGGTTTCGAAGTCCTTCGGAAGAACGAAAATAAATATATAAGAAAATAATAAATATTTATTTTATCATTGAGACGCCTACTCTAAGAGAGAAAAGAAGTGAAGATGTTTAAACATATGTAGAAAGATATTCATCAAATATTGCTAAGAACTCTTTCTATAATATCGGCCTTCAAAATAAAAATTTAAAACACTTTGAAACAGACTCCAAACTAATAACTCCCCTCTTTCCACGTTTGAAGCTAAAAATAAAGACCCTCAATGAAATTATCATATTATTTGTTTTTAAAGCACACACCCTCAACAACAACAAGCATTTTTTAAAACACAAAACTTATTCCAAAATAATGATAATAAAGTTTAGAAACGCCCTCCATTAATCTTGCAAATAACTACTCTTTATGATTATGCATGTTGATTAATTCATTCATATGTACATACTGTTTGTTCTCTCATTCATATTATTCACAGCTGTAATGAAACTACAAAAGCAATGATTTACTTCTCCATCACCAACCTTCAAAAGATGAATAGCCACTATTGCATCTATTGAAATTATAATTCAATTATTCTGTATTAAAATGGAATATATTTTCTGATTAAGACGTACGTTGAGCGCGCTCTGTATGCCAATTGTATACGTATAAATCTGTGACAGATCCATGTATTATACGATAATAACGAACGTATCGTAACCACGCTTGATGTACAATTTACTTCGATTATAGTCATGCATGGATAATCCGATAAATATTCGACAATCATTAGTGACGAATTAACACTTTTCAGATGTTTGACAGTAATGGGATCTAATAAGTTATGAGATTTTCTATATATAGCTTAAACTAATTTTGTTAGGTGCAGCATTGTATTTTGATATCCTATTTTCTATATAATTTATGAAAGTAGAAAACGTTCTTCACCGACAGCAGCTTATTGGTCAAGGAAATTGGTCCTTGCAGTTCTCGTTGACACAGCGGCAACGATGTGGGTGTTAATTGAGAAGACCCCGGTAGGTCCAATTTGGGTAAAGATCTTTTCGAAATTAGTTATGGTGCAGCACCCAGGTAACCGTTTTGACGCTTTATGCCAGAAACACAAAATGCCAAACGGGCAGAAAGTCAAATTAGCAGAAAACTAAAAGAAAATAAAAAAAAAATCATTACTTAGGTGTTTCAATTTCGTTGCTTTGTTTCTCATAGTATAAGAAAGAATTGAAAGATTGGTGTAGATGTCTATACGGCACACATACTTTTTCTACCGTTTCATGGCCAACAACACGCTATCATTTTTTAATTTGTTTTAAAGCAAAGTATTAATTACAACTCAATACTGTCAAGCCTTATTAGCAAGACTAATAATACTTCAGTAAACATCAGTAACTAACACGCCAATCACATCGATGCAAATAAATATTCTTAACAAACCGATGATAAGTGGGGCGCGAAAAATTGGAAAATCACATAAAAATATTTCCGTTAGTGCTTGATTTTTAATTACACCAGTTCTGTATCAGAAATACTATTGCCCATAATAAAGCCAGTGTGTTAAAAATGTTACATTTTTTTATTATATCAACTGAGCGTGTGCCTAGTAGTAAGCGACACGCCTATCCATAGCAGTTACAGTGTCACTCAGCACTTTAAATCGGAAAGATCTGAGGTGCACTACCAATGCGCCGTCAACCAGAGACATAGGTTAAAAAGTCCCATGTGCCTGTAATTTCACCAACACCCTTCCACTACACGTAATGCTAATAAAATAATACTGCTTGGCGGGAGAAATATGTAAAGTGGCAGTACTTCCCTGGATAAACTCTACTGCTACTAATATACATAACTGTAAAAATATATATAACTGTGTGGTGGCTGTAACTTTGAAAATACGCGTAATTATAAACGTACCTGTTTACGTAGTGATCACTATTTAACCAAAATATTGACGCCACTCTTTACCTGCCTTTTAATGGCGTATCTTATAACATTTATATACTTTGCTGACTCAGCGATCGAAAATAGATTTTGACCTCCGGCAACAAAGTTCCCGATTTTTTTATTTAGTGCCAATTCCAACCATTTCGGCACATTGAGCTCGTTCAGGCTTTGGTAACACAATCCATCCTGTGATATTTCAGTGGTCCACTGGACGATGACCCGTAGGTTGCCCCAAATACGCTCTTTTTTCGCCCATTCTTCCTACTTGCCCTAGCCTGTGAAATTTTATGTCCTTGATTATGTTCGGTTTAGACACTTCCATTTCTCCTTGAATCTGACCCTCTCGTTCGCAAATTCTCCTTTGATTGGTCCCAGAATCTTTTGACATATCTTCCGTTGCGCGACTAATAATTTATGTTCTTCCTTCAGTGTTAGTGTCCAAGTTTCACACCCATATATTAAGATTGACTTAATTACTATGTTGTAGACTCTTTGTAGCCGTGTTAAATAATTTGGAGACCAACGCTTTGTGAAAGACTTCTGTACATCTTAGCGCGTTTATTATACGAATACTGATTTCAAATTCCCTTTTGTTTGTCTCGATAATATTGTATTCCAGGTATTTAAAGGATGTGAGATGATCTCCTCGCAATGGCGTACAGCCATGTCCTCTGTACGCCTGGCGTACGTTACGCCGATTGGCAAGTTCGTGACCAAGGACGATTGCAAACACGTCCCGCACTTCAGCGTGGCAGCTACTACAGTGACGAGGCATTAACTTCTGGGCCACAATAATATAGTATATAATTATGTACCTTTGATACGACAAGAAGACAAAGTATCTTATAATGGTAGCGCCATTTTATTTACGAAAATCCTGTTATAAAGTATATAATTTACATAGCATATTTTCTTTGACCTCATTTATTAATAATCAGTATTTATTCAACATTAAGCATCCAAGATAAGTTTTCATTCCTAGAAATTATAAAGGTAAGGGTGAAAGTAGAAACAACAAAATAATCAAATGTTTTAATAGGATAACTTGCAACCTATGTACAGAAAGCAGCACATCAAGCCACACATTGACGGATCTTGTTCTGTTGCTTTAGAGCAATCGCCTTCAGAGGCGATAGTCGAACAAAAGTGCATAGCTTGGTGTGCTGTTACTGACTGTAAGTAACTGTAAGTATAACAAAATTGTTGCACATAACAAAAATATTGCACTTTTGAAACAGCCACGTTATTTCACAAGAAAATAAACTTTATATAAAAATGGTAAAAACCAAGAAATAAAGCAACAGATTTGTATCTTACTAAGGTTTTTTATATTTTTGGTTAAATAATTAATAAATATTAACCACCAAATAATTTAAAAATCAAAGATGCTAATGACCCAAAATATTCAAATAAAATTAATTTTTAGCTAACTACTGTACCTAAATGAAATGATTTATCAATTTAAATAAATTTTCCATTAAGAAAGATCATTTCATCTGTCTTAACGGTGAACGAAGTAAACCATATTGAAGTGACAGTAAATCAGTAAATACTGCTTATACCTATATTTACAGTTGAGTATTTACCAAGAATTAACATTTAAATCTTAAGTTGATGCCTAAGTTGATGTATTATTTGCATTTTTTTCATGTTTTTTCGATGTTGACGATGAAGTGTCTGATTTGTTTTCTGATCTGCTCATTCGTTTTGGATGTGCGTGATAATTTCTTGGATATGATGGTTGTCTTTGTTTGCCAACAGGGGAGACATAATGTGATCCTGAAGTATATTCGTCCTCAGGATTATAATCTTTAGAACTCGACTGCCCATATGACGATTGAGATACCGAATGTGAATTAACGTAAGCCACGTTTTCGCCACTCGGGTTTTTTAGGATTGTCTGCGGAACCATCACTCTGTATCGGGAATGATATTTCATTGTTGGCGATGGAGTTACGTAACTGACAGCCTGAACGGGTTCGCTTGAGGTCTGGGATTTGTGACTTGCGGGGAAAACTGTCGCAATTGTATGATCTTTGCTGGGATAGTTTTCAGTAAGGACTAGATCGTCAGCTGACGAATGCTCATTGCCCGCATTTTGATTTTGGTAAGTGTAAGATTCAGGTGTACTCTGCAAATAATTGGGAACGTTGTAGTTTTGTCCTGCTTGGCTTCTATGGTATATGGAGATTATTTCTTTCTGTACTGGGTTTTGATCGTATTGAATCTGTACTGACTGAGAGTGATATTGTGGAATCGATTCTTGAGTCGGGCCGTATTCAGATGTGGGAGATGGAGTGGAATGACCGTATTCTGTCATAGCAGAGGGCTCGTCTTCATACTCAGAAGAATCAGACGGGGATTGTTCATACTGTTGTGTATTCTGAGAATGCGGCTGTTCATTGTGTTCTGAATTCTCCTGTGAGTCATCGTCACTAGCTGTAGGTTGTTGCGCGCCGTAGGCAGATTGTGCAGCGTTCTCATGTATGATTATTTCTTGTACTATCTTTTGTCGAGGTGCTTGAGCTACAGTCTGATAAGATTCTGGTTGCTGATATTGCGGCTGTTGCACGTAGTAACTTTGCTGTTTTACTGCAGTCGGCGGAATGTACCGATACATGTAAAGGTACTTTTGGTGTGGCTGTTGATATATAGAATTACCTCGTGGTACGTAGTACTGCTGACGTACATAGCCCGCAGGATATCTTGCCATCACTGGTTGAACAGCGGAATATTGAACCCCAGAATAATCAGCATGAGTGTAAGATGGTTGAACGTAAGGGCTTGCGTACTGTTGAGGCGTGTAGTGTGATACAGGTGTCGGTACATGCCTCTCTGGAACTGCCAGAGATGAGTGTGGATAAGTCATTACCTGAGGTGCATACGAATAACCAATCTTTTTGAAATATTCATTCACTAATTGCTGTAAATTCAAATGGTTCAAGTATTGCGATAGTGGATAATTCTGCGGTAAATTGGCGTATAGCTCAGCCGTAGGGTTCTTGATATAAGAGCTCGGAATTCTCAAAACTAAAACTGGTACGACCCTTTGTCCTACATTAGCGCCATGGGAGCGTAAATGTTCTTGCGTTAAACCAGCATTTTGGTACTGCGGGTTGTTAACTAGCTGTGATGGGTGAACAAGATAATTAGACATTACTTGCGGGAATTGTTCGCTTAAGCCTGAGAATTCTTTTCCGTTATAAGTCGTGTAAAGTGTAGACGACGGCGGTGTTTGTGCAGCTGTCTTGGCCACGGGATAGGCCTTAGAAGAGGTCTGTACATCTTCTTCGTATTTGGTTTTGAGTTGCACCGCAGGTTTCTCATAATTGTAAGATGTCTCTTCTTCACCTTTAGCTGGCACTAATTCGTATGCCTGTGACGGTGTAATCTCTACATTTGGTGAAAGTTGTATTGTTTTATGTCCGTGCGACTGATGTGAATATCCAGCGTACGAATTCGGATTTGCGGGTGGTATGTCTTCTTGTGAATATGGATAAATCATAAATTTGCCTTTTTCTTGGGCTGGCTTTCCAAAATACGAATAAGTATATCCATTGTTGGTTCTGTAACCGTAGCCCAGATTAGCATCAATTGTTCTTTTTCCTTTTAATTTTGAATCAGTGTCATTGACGATCTCAATAGCTATGACAGCCGGAAACGGAGGCTTGACTAACGGCAACTTAGGCGTCTTCAAGTTGTCATTGTCGCTAGTATCTTCATCGCTTTCATGTTTACCTTCTTCACTGTTTTCTACATTTAATTCAGGTTTGATACCAAACTTAACTTCAACTTCTCTTAAAAACTTTCTTTCTTCCTCTGTCAGTAGACTTTTTTCCGACTGCTTGTCTTTCGTTTTGACTTCTGATTTATATTTCTTCGGGTCTGGATCTGCTGTAATCGTTGCAAGCACCGCGCATATCACCACCTGAAATTGCAATAAAAGAGAAATTGATTTAGACTCACATTAGACAATTCATCAAGTGAACAAATGTGATAACGTGTATGTGTGTAACTAGCAATCTTTCCATTAGTGTTATAGTTGTGTTCGTGGATTCCTAGAGGTAATTCATTATTCTTGATTAACGGCATGTGTAACAATAATATTGTAGCTTTAAATCTTAGGAACGAGTAAAATGATGTTTCTAACCGAAATGCTGTAGCTCGTTTATTGTTGCGTGTTAGCATGCACGTGCCGTCATCGGACACTCTCTACGCAAAGACGGTAATTAGGTAACATACATAACATATTTTGCTCCTTCATTTTGTACTATTTACTCGGTTGAGAAACTTGCCACTGTGACGTAACGATTGACGACCAGCTTATATTGCATTGTATGCAAACATTATATAGTGTAAGACGCATGTGCAACGTCTATGTAACTAAAATATGTACCAGGTATTCAGATTCGAGATAATTTAACTTACAATTCACTGAATCGGGCAAAGTTGAGAGATATTGTTCGGAATAGTGATTAACAGCGATGAGAGAACTATAAAAAAGAAGTGTGCTATGTTTTAAGAATAGACTTTTACACTTTAAGAGTTCGTCCAGGGAAGTACTGCCATCCTACTAATTTCTGCCGCTAAACAGTAATGTGAGCATTACTGCCTTCCGGTTTTGAAGGGTAGGGGTGCTGGTGAAATTATAGGCACAGGGACTTATCAGCTTACGTCTCAAGGTGACGGGCGCATTGGCAGTGCCCGTCCGATCTTTGCGATTTAAATCTCTGAATGGCACTGCAACTGTTATGGATAGGCGTGTCGCTTACCACAAGGCCCACGACTTGGTTGTCCTGTCACTTGCTATTATAAAAAAAGCTTTAATAATGAACTTGTAATTTAATCTAAATGCAAAGTAAACGCAAGTCTCGTAACATACGTCACACTGTATTACGTATTTATTACAATATCAACGTTGACTTTTGCTTAAACATCTCAAAATTGCAACATAAAACAAGTTGATGCAAAACTACAGGCAAATGTACGTAACAAAGTGTCTCTTACCCAGATTTAGCAATAAGAGGTCTCAATTTATGTGCTATGTGATTCGTATTTATCGCAGTATAAATCATCCTTACGTAACGGTGATTTTCTCGCGGCGTGCGCAAACGCTGCTATCATGCGGCGCTCAGGCCAACCCGACTGCCGCTTTCCACGACCCCGGGGCCGAGGATCCGACATCTGACAAATTATAACTTATACGTCACTCAAGTACAATAAAGACGTCTTTACAAAGTCAAAATTTATTTATGAGTCAATATATAGGTAGGTTTCTATACAAAGCCGTATGATATTTAAAATTTGCTATTACGAGGTTTAAAACTACAGTAAGAAAAAACTTTAAACTTTGGTAAAGTTTTAGTAAATTTACGTGGGTGACAAAAATCCGTGGCATTGACCCGTTTAGCTCTTGCAGGTTGTCTTAACATGTCATACTTAAAATAAATGTTATAAATTATAAATTTATTTTACTTTTTTATTTATATTACAAACGTTTATTTACACAAAGAGAGATCCGAGTTTCTTACGCAATTTTCTTAGGTGAATCGGACTCGCGAATGAAGAGTAGAGTTTAATTTAAAAAACTGCCTCTGTGGCCGAACGGTTACTATGCTGGACTACCACGCAGAGATCCCGTGTTCGATACCCAGACTGGGAGGAATATTTGTATATAGCCTACAATTATTTCTCTCGTCTGTTTGTGGGTAATTTGTGTTTGTCTATGTGTGTGTCCATGGCACCCGCGATACAGGGTTTCTCTAGGGCGGAGCTATGAATGTGTGCACGTTATTATTATTCTGCTCTGTACTACACAACGCACATATTTTTTTAAAATGTATTAAATATAAGTAAACTGATAGATTAAAAAAGTGTGTAGACAAATTAGTGTACTGTAAAAGTATTGTTAAAATCAGGGTTACAATGTTACATCACAGCTTTTCAAGTAACAACAACAAAATGTAACCACCCACCATCACCATATGCAGTAAGTACACCAAATATGTGACAGTTTCTTTTAATCGCCGTTATAAAATTATATGTTGTTTTGGAAACACAACATGATTTTCTGTTACTTAAGCAAGGTTGATGTCGTCACCTTTTATGCAACTAACAATACACAATAGTAAACTTTTTATTTGACTTTTGTTTCCTACAAATGAATATTAAGTAGGTGGGATTACTGATTAATTTATTGACATTGATTTATTAGACACTAATTTAATCATACCAATATATCAAAACAATTTAATTCGAAGGTGTAGTAACAGATAAACACCCTTGATGTAATAAGGTCACATCGGTAGGGCTAGAACAACATGGCGCGTTATAAGCGAGAGTGTTAATGTGACTCTTTCACTAGTCGCACCTTGTTGTGCTAGCCCTACTGCAAAATGACGACTATTCATCATTGACTTACAATTATATGGACGTCGGGTCCGCGCTAAAAAGTGTCCGAACTTATAGGGCGTTAAAATCGTATACAGAGCGTAATTCACGCTCTAGTCTTCGTTTGTTCGACTGACAGCGAAGCAAGCAAAATTAGACAGTACTGCGATGACATTACAATTTAAATTCAACGTTTTAGCTTTTTCATATTTCTTTACATGTCACTACGTTTAAATAGGTTGATTTGGGACATTTTTTTCGTGGTTTTTGTATTAGACCCGTCGTCCATTTATTTGTAAGTCAATGCTATTCATGAAAGAAATTTAAAGGATGTACAAACGACTTTAGTCGATAACTTTTTGTACTTAAATAGAAGAGTTATGAAATTTCCCAAATACATAATTTGTTTCATGTACTTCGTATTATATTCGAGTGCTACTCGAACTCTCTACTGCTAGTAGAGGTCCTTGTGAAAGAGTTCGTCCAGTAAAGTGCTGCCATCTTTCCTATTTCTACCGTCAAACAGTAATGTCAGCATTACTGTGTTCCAGGTTTGAAGGGTAAGGATGCTGGTGAAACTACAGGCATATGGGACTTGCAAACTTATGCCGCAGGGTGACATTGCAACTGTTATGGACGGGCGTGTAGCTTACATTCAGGCGACTGGTTCATCCCGTCATTTGATATTATAGAGAAAAAGACTTTCATGTGACAAAAGCACTTTTGATGTAATAATCACAATCGGCTTTATTATACTAATTACGGAAAGATAAACCATAAATTCAACTAAGTATTAAACTGCCTCAGTGGCCGAACGCGTGCTGATCTACCACGCTGAGGTCCCAGGTTCGATTTCCGGGCCGGCAAAAAGTAGTAGTATGGCCTACATTTATTTTACCTCATGAATGTCAGAATTGTGTCCATGGCACCCGCGGCACAGGATTTCCCTCGGGCGTGCGATACTATGAGTGTCTGCGTTATTATTATTATTAACTAACTTGATAATATCCTGAAATACCAAGTGTTTAATATGTATATATCGATTACACGAGTGTGTCAAAAGTATAAAGAGATTATAGAAAGTGGATGTTAATGGTATCCGCGTCCTCAACGGGGAAACAAGATTGACAATTTGGATGTTATTTAAAAGATAACTCAGTACAGACTACTAAAAAAACCGACCTCAAAAGTACGTGGAATCACATATAATTACCAAGTTTTATTGAAATCGGTTACCGAAAAGTGCACAAACCCGGATTCATCCCCTAGTTCGCCACTATGCAGGACTTGACACAGGAGACAATAAAAATCGGTTCACACTACTCAAAGTATATTGAGAAAAAAACGCCTTGAACTGGAGAATAGCAATATCAACCATTAAAATAATTGCTCCTTGTAGGAAAATTTAAACGCTATTTATAAAAATGAATCTTTATGCGTGAACAGCCACTCTTAGAGGTGGATGATTTGCTTCAAAATTAAATGGGACCACTATGGAGGTACCCCCTTTCCAACAGAAAAAGAATCATGAAAATCGATTTACATATACCGGAGTTATCGCGTAACATACACACAAAAAACTTACAGTCGAATTGAGAACCTCCTCCTTTTTTGGAAGTCGGTTAAAAAACAGAAGTTTAAAAGAATTGAAAGTCTCTACATCGTGCTAAGATGCAATGAACAAATTGAAAAATAGCATTGTACATTCCAGAAGCTCATACATAAACGTAATAACGCTACAAAGATATGAGCATTACGTGTTCAATGAAGTAATACGAGATGAAAGTAACAATACGGCGCGGGCGCAGGTCGTTCGAGAGAAAGTACTTAGCGGACAGGATCGCGACACCAGGAAATTACTAGTTCCTGGACTTAAATGATATAATCTTTACGCGTCATTTAAGATTTTATAAAAGTAGAATGTGATACAGGCATGTCTACGTGTATTTAATGAGAAAGTTGTGGGATATTATATAATATAATTAATCAATATGTACTTACAACCAATAGATAAAATTATACAGTATATTTTTTATTTAATCGTCACAGATATTTAATGTCACTGAGCTATCATAAACAACCATATTTAACCAGGAAATAAAGGTTTGGTTTCATGTAACAAACATGGCTTTGAAAGGATAATAGCCAGTAATGCAGAACCTCATATAGTAAAAATCAAAGACCTGAGGAGCATACCACTACACCCGCCACCCTGAGACATAAGTTGACAAGTCTCGTGTGCCCATAATTTCACCAGCATATACCAGAACACAGTAATGCTTACATTAGTGCTTGGCGGCAGAAATAGGTAAGGCGGGAGTACTTTCTAGGATAAAATCTTTCACAAAAAGCTTTACTACTACTAAATTCAAGTTTATAAAGTTAAATATAAAGTTTAATTTGAAAATAAACATTCATATTTTGTCATCCGGCTCGAAGGACCATGTTTAAATTAGCATTTGGCTGATGATATTGTTTTGAAGTAATTTTTTAGAATAAAAGCGCGTGTTTAAAAATTAAATTTTTCTGTTAATTAAGTAAAGATGTCACATTGTCTCAAGCATATGTTAAATAGTAAAATAAATTAAAATTAGTAATTTTCTCGCTAATTAATACACAGTTCCATCGAACAAATACAACATTATTTCCATAAAAAAATAATATTACGAAACAATCACAATAATGACGGCGTGTATATCATAGCAGACAAATTAAAATCAAACTACCTATACTGCGTAACACAATTGCACTAGTGCAAAATATACATTACAATTTTGATTACGAAAAAAGATTGAAGGCATCACCTTAAGTGTTTTTTCAAACTCGAACAGTTCTTATTCCCGTTCACGATTACAAAACAAATGTCTATCATCAATCATGGAGTTAAATAATTAAAAAAGAAACAATAGGAAATGACCCGTGTTATATCACCTGTTCATTTCTGTCTGATACAGATGTTTCAACTCAGATTGAAGTGCTTTGACCCATCATTATTATGTAGACGCAATCATTGCCGCATAGAAGGCGTTAATCATCTTACATTCAGAATAGAAATAAGCAGTGGTACAACGTTGAACACAAAGCTTTGTTTAACGTTTATGGGGAAATGTATAATATTAACAACAATATTATTAATGCAACATAGCGTTTCTCTGTATTCACGTTGTCTTAAAGTTTTTGTAGGTCGAAAAGTAGGTGTATTTCCGCTACTGACTTGCCCACGCTGAATTTTCATTGGATCGTGACATTATTAGCAATAGAGCTACTTGTGAAAGTGTTCGTCCAGGGAAGTACTACCACCTTACCTATTTCTGCTACCAAGCAGAAATGTGTGAGCATCACTGCGTTCTAGTTTTGAAGGATATCTAAGAGTGATCTCTTTTAAGCAATGTAACTGGTTTCGACACTCATGTCGCTTTCCACCAGGGGTGCGACTTGTTTATCCCGTCACTTAGTATCATAAAAAAATAACGAACAATTCGTGCGCCTGTTGATAAGCGACAAGCTTGTCCTATGAAGATTCCATCATCGGCATGGGGTCATAGTGGCGGACTATGTTAGAAACCTTTTCCTTAATGGAGACCCATACCCAGCGGTGGGACGTACAATAGGTAGGTGATGATGATGATGATGATAACCCAGGTATAATAAAGCCACATGTTTATCATACATCAAAACGGCTTTTATCATATCAAAGTCAAAAATAACAGGTCCTATATGAAACGAATTATATATGTAGGTAGGTGGTATAACATAGCTCTTCAATTTATGTATGTATAAAAAAAATATCGAGTGACTTTCTTCATAGAATCTTCTCCTTCCGTCCACCCTCTTGAAAAGTTATTTTGTAGACGTGGAATGCCACATTACATCATCATCATTACACCACGATTGCAATATTTTGGTCGAGTTAGTATGAGTATTTATAATGGAGCAGCTGATTTTTTCTTGGTAAAACTTTAAAATAAGTGGTATAGGGTAGAATTGCTTCCTTATATCATTATTTCTTTGCAAATAACTTATCACACTGTATATTGTAACATAATAAATAATTATATTGTGTCTATCTGTGAGTTATCTTGCAATCACGCGCTGGGTCAAAAGAATATCATTAACAAATTACAACGTAGCTTATTGTTCGTAGAAGCACGTGGCGTAAGTATTACAAAATATGAAGAAGTGAGCTTTGTAAATGAGTATTGACATTTATTAAGTAACGAAATAATCACGACGATAATGTAAACTTATGGACGTTCAGTAAATAAATTCAAAGGCGAGTAATTATAGCTTTTATTGCTACCTATATGCTGTTGTAATTGAATCTAGGTTAGAGCATCTGTGTTTTGAAGAAAGAATAACATTTTTTAAAGGACAGGTTTTAGTTTTTCACGACTGTTTTGAAATATTTACCTCCTGTTTTAAATTCAATTTTACTTAAAACTTAACCTTAATTAAATTGAATTTTAAAACAGGACGTAAATATTTTAAAATTGTCGTTAGAACCTACAGTAAAGATAATAATAATATATACATACACATCCATGCTTCTGAATTTTCATTGCAATAGACAGAGATTATTGCTCACGATCCTGACAAGCTTCTCTTCCTATATAATATAAATTACATTCATTAATCTTCATCATACAAGTCCTTTTCATAACTAACGTAATCGACATCTTTGACGAAACTGAGTTATTAATATGCCTGAAATCAGCAAAACGAGATCTATAAGCCTCTAGAAGCAGTTTTTATATCTTGTTTTGTAACAGTTTCTTTTTATTATTTATTCAGATATCTACATTTTTTTAAGGCCCAGCGGTGTAATTTTACTTACAAAAATAACTAAAAGACAAGGTTAGTGGTAATAATAATAAATAGTTACACAAAAATTCAATAAAAAAAAATTGACAGGCTACTATCTCTCTCTCGAATCCCGAACCATATTTGTCTTGCAAAATCGAGCGATTCGTTCTGTGTACCGTTTAAGTTCTCGGGCTTCTCTCAATTATCATGACTGTGGCATTACATTTACTCAAATATTTCGTATGCCCGTAAAAATATGCATAATTTCGTTAAATATAATAAGACATCCATAATATTAACCTTAGAACTAAGTCCAAACTCATGATATCACGGTTTCATTTAACTAAGGTAAACGATTATTTTATGGGGAAATGTGATTCCGGAGAAAAGATTATGATTTCCTAAGTTTAAAACGTACATTAAAAGTATTTTAATTAAAAAGTCATATTACAAAATTAAGGAGTATGTGTTAGACAAAGAAGCATGGAAAGACAACAAGAGTATAGATTCCACACAATTATGATTGTTGACAAAGTGTACATAGGGCGCACTATAAGTTTCCGGAACTGGCCACTTACACAAACAATATTTAAAAAGTAATTACAACATTTGAAAATGGACCTCTTTGGCTGTAGAAAACAGTTTTTTTTATCTAACTGCCACTTGTTTTTACATTGTGGCGTCATTTTAGAAATTGGTTGTCTACATCACCAAGGATTTAACTCGTGAAAATTTTCGTAGTTTGATTTTCTACGATTTTAAGTGTAATTTAACAGCTCAGCGGAGCTTTGCTCGGCTTCAAACTGCTTTTGGCGATGTAGCTTCATGCAAGACGACTATTTATAACTGATTTGCAGAATTCAAACGCGGTCGTGTGAATCTCAGTGACGAATTTCGTGATTGTCGCCCGGCCACTGCTGTGAACAACAAAAACATCCATGCTATGCGTCGCATGATTAAAACAGACAGGCACGTGACATACCATGAGATTCGGGCATCTTTAGGGATAGGCATGAGTCAAATACAACCAATACTACATAAACATTTGGGTGTGAAAAAGCTGTGCTCTCGGTGCATCCCACACACTTTGACTGAAGCTCAAAAAACGGATCGCGTCACTTGGTGCAATGCCATGCTTACCAGATTCAACGGAGAGGCGTCAAATTTGGTGTGCGACATAGTAACAGGTAACGAAATATGGATTTATATTTACGATTCCAAAACAAAGCAGTAATTGAGCGTATGGGTATTTCGAGATGAGCCGAAACCAACCGTAGTGGCGCGCGTGCAAAGAGCCTCTAAGCGGATGATTGCTTCTTTTTTTAATAAAACTGGACACGTGGCTACTGTTGCTTTGGAGAATCATTGTACAGTGAATAGTGATTGGTAGACGACGATTTATTTGCCGGAAGTTATTGACAAACTCCGTAAAAATAACCGTAAACGCCGTATCATCTTGCACTACGATAATGCCAGTTCTCACACGGCCAGATAGACAAATTAATTTTTGAAGGTGAACAACGTTGACCTTATGAGCCATCCCGCGTACAGTCCCGACCTGGCACCTTATGACTTTCATTTATTTCCAAAAGTTAAGAACCAGGTCAACGATTTTCATCATCTGAAGAGGCTGTTCGACAGCAATATGAAAAATATGTTTCAGGGATTGTCACGGAGGAGTGGCATATGTTTTCAAAATTGGTTCATTCGTATGAAAAAGTGCATAAACGCTATTTTGAGAAACAATAAATTCATTTCTGACTATTTATAGTATTTTTTTCTTATTAATTCCGGAAACTCATAGTGTGCCCCAAGTATTCATTAACATTTAAGTTTATTTGATAAGAGCAATCCCTAGAGTTTCTTGCTCGTTCTTCTCAGGGAGGTCAGTGTAGTGAACGAGAAGTAGCTTAAAAAATGACGTTTTCAAGTGTAAAAATTTTACCTGTGGAATAAATGATTACTTGACTTTGTCCAATAGACTCATGTCAGACTATTCGATTAAAATCCAGATGAAAGATTTGTAAAATTGTAGGTTACATCTATTAGGTATGACCTGCAAAATGGTGTTGGTGCTGATCCTTAGTTTTCTGAGCAATGAGGCTGTTTTTTATTGCAGATTGCGTTGAAACCCGCGCCTCTACAAACATGGTAGACGCACTGCAAAAGCGGGGCAGCCCTATCAGCATTCTAAACCCATTATTGTATTATTTTTATTGTATTATTGGACTATTGTCAAGCGAAATCAGTGTAATTAACTTTATCAAAGAAAAAACTTTAGATGCAAATGCAAACGCATGAGTTATGACAGGGAGGGCAGTATTCTTCTCACTTTCATAGAGAGTCTATAAAACACCTAATACAGATTTTACAGGTAGCCAAAATCTAAAGAAATCGAAGCGTTCACACAATACGACTCCCATCGGTGTCTATAAAACTTATTTTGCAACTCAGTAATATTTTTTTAATTTGTAATTAAATTTAAAAAGAGTACAATTTTCTAAGCTCAAACATAGTCATACGAAACTGAATATACAGTTTGACAATAGAATCCAGATGAGTCTCAATTGAAGAAAGGTTACAAACAGACATGTAATGTGATTAAAAATTCTTAAAGAAATAAAAATTTTTAGCCATTTAACAAAATCGAAAAATTATTTAGTACACATCCGTCAGATTCCTCTTTCGTCAGATCATTTCTTTATTCTGTATAGGTCAGAAAAAAAAAACCTTTAAATTTTTTTTTTTAATTTAGATGTTTTAGTTTCATACCTAATACAGTACCTTTAACATCAGCTTTTTTCTTCAATTTTCTTCAACGACCTCGGCGGCTCAACGATTTATACAGTAGGCGCTGGTTGCGTATCTCCCCGTGGTCGATTCTCGATAGCCAAATTTGAGAAAAGAAATTTTTTTAATTGGTTCTGATCTGTGTGTTCTGAGAAGTACCCCAGAATGAATTCCGTTGCTCTGGTTCTGACAATACTCATAGTACTGACAACCACACTAGTTGCCTAGTCTTAAACTAGGAAAATGTCTCACTTTTCCTTTGGTGAGGGCACATTTATAATTGGAGATGTACGGAAATAGATTATCTCAAAACCCAAATGTAATTATGCTCACATTACTGCTTGGCGGCAGAAATAGGTAAGGTGGCAGTACTTTTTTGCACAAACTCTTTCTCTTTCTTCAAACTCACAAACAAATAATCATAGAACAGCGACAAAATGGAAGAGCTATATCAATTCTATTTAACATAATACCATTATCAATTACAGTCGCAAAAGTTATATTCCTATTTGTTTTATTATTGCCAGTGATATTACAAACAGTAAAACAAAAAGGATCATCAATTTCTTTAATAGTATAAATAATGTATTACCCATCCAAAATGTATTACATATATAATAAAGAATACAATGGATTCTGACCAATGTAAATGGCCTCACGCAGGTCATTAAGTTTATTTACCAGTTGTTGTAAATTAGCTTTTTATTGCATAACAATAAAGTTCACGAAACAAATTGTACATTATGTAATAATGAAGAGTAATCGCGGCTTTTTGTGGACATGTTAAGGGGAATTTACATAACCCGATGGCAATGACAAAATAAATATGAGCTAAAACTCTATGTCAAGATAAATATTTTTTTCCCGTGCTAAAAATTCGTTCTTCCTAAGCGCAATAGGATCAAGTTAGCCTGGGCTCATGGCTCAATTGGTGTATTGTAAGTGCATAAGGCTCATTTATAAGTTAAAAAACCCATCGGGCACTTAGTTGAACTGGCTTTATCTCATCTATTTGCAAGAATTGGTCGCGATAAAATTATTTTATAAACATTTTTAAAACAACAGTTCTAACAGGCAGAAGTCTGTGACACGAAACAATTCTGTCGCAAGTGTGTTATTTTTCTAGCCGTACGCACTAATGGTAAAGTTTAATGTGAAATCCCCTTTACGGTAAACCACAGTCAATGGTGACATTGCATATCGGTGCCGGTGACTCTGTATGAACATGATGTCGTAAATAGTCATTAAAATAAGGTAAGTGGAAAAATAAATATACGAGTCTTTTGCAATTATGATGTGAGAATTGAGAATGTATGAAGCTGACTTTGCTTTATGTATTTCTATAGGTTAATCGATAGATGATTATAATAACGTATGAAAAGACTGTGTTTCTATTGGTCCTATGTTATTCTGCGACACTAAAAGATCGGATTTTGTTAACCGGCTTCAAAAAAAGGAGGAGGTTCTCAATTCGACTGTATGTTTTTTATGTATGTTACGCGATAGCTCCGCCATTTGTGAACCGATTTTGATGATTATTTTTTGTTAGAAAGAGAGTACCTCCATAGTGGTCTCATTTAATTTTGAAGAAAATCATCCACCTCTAAGGGTGGCTGTTCACAACTCAAGATTCATTTTTGTAAATAGGGCCTAAATTTTATTATAAGAAGCAAAAAATTTAATGGTTGATTTTGCTATTCTCCAATTCAATGCGTTTTCCTCTCTGAGTATACTTTGAGTAGTGAGAACCGATTTTTATTATCTCCTGTGTCAAGTCCCGTATAGTGGTGAACTAGGGGATGAATCCGGGTTTGCGCACTTTCCGGTAACCGATTTCAATAAAACTTGGCAAATAGATGTAATTCCACATACTTTTGACGTCGGTTTTTTAGTACTCTGTACTGAGATTATGTTATTAAGATACATAATAATATAGTTATCACCTACATTATCAGTCACAGAATCAAGACAGAAGAAATCAAGGTAGTCACCATTAGTTCCTTGTAAACCTCAAAAGAGATGGATATATGAGAACAAGAGAGCTATTGCCGGTTTTTTACACGAGTGCACCAGAACTACAGATTCTCAATCAATTACACAAACGTCCATAATCATGGTTTTTTTTTATGATACTAAATGTCAAGACGAACAAGTCGTGAGACTGGTGGTAAGCGACGCGCCTGTTCATAACAGTTGCAATGGCACTCAGAGCTCTAAAACGCAAAGATCTGAGGGGCTGTTCGCCCGTCACCCTGACTCATAAGTTAAAAGTCCCATGTGCCTGCAATTTCACCGGTACCCTCACACTTAAAACCCGGAACGCAGTAATGGCCGCAATACTTCTTGCCGGTAGAAATGGGTAAGGTGGCAATACTTTCCTAGATGAACTCTTTCACTTTTCTTGTGAAATAGTTGCAAAAAAGATTAATAAAAGTAAAATAGAGCTACTGCTACTGCAGAAAAGATTAATAGGTGCAGTTCTATTTTATTTTTTATTCTTACTCTTTCCTGCAACTTGCACATATCTTAAAAAAGACAACTTTTCACAGAGATTTCAAGATTATATGAATTAAATTAATCTTTAATTTTTTTTGTGCTTAATCATTGACTTCAAATAAATGGACGACGGGTCTAATACAAAAACCACGAAAAAAATGTCCCAAGTCAACCTATTTAAACGTAGTGACATGTAAAGGAATATGAAAAAGCTAAAACGTTGAATTTAAATTGTAATGTCATCGCAGTACTGTCTAATTTTGTTTGCTTCGCTGTCAGTCGAACAAACGAAGACTAAAGCGTGAATGACGCTCTGTATACGATTTTAATGCCCTATAAGTTCGAACATTTTTAGCGCGGACCCGACGTCCATATAATTGTAAGTCAATGTGCTTAATATATTATTAGGAGATCTAATTATATATTTTCAAAAAACAATTTGTTTCATGTAGTTCATATTAATTTTATGACTTTCATGTAATATAAGCACTTTTGACGAATGATCACATACTATGGCTTTATTATTTACCAAGGATACGAACATGCTTTCTACGTAGAATTGACCTTTAGCATTTTGTTAAGAGTTAGACCATTAAAAAAATAAATACAGAAGAAAGAAATTTAGTAATCTAATTTCAGTTGCTATGGATAACTATGTTTAAGTCATTACGTCACATTATTCCAAATTTCACAGAAAGTTAATTACCTTAAATTTAATCACATATCAACTTTATAACGTTGACATAAGATCTATTAGGTAACTGACAATATAAAACTCAAGCTTGTACGCAATATTAGACATGTGCGTTGTAGTATCTATAAGGACTTTGTAATAAAACCAACGTATATCTTGTTCATATCATACAAATGCACATATTTGAAAGCGTTCTTTTGAATATTTTAGACGTAAATTTAAATTTTATTTGGCATACAACCATGCAAATAACTTTCTACTTAAATACGGTCGACTCTGGCAGTGTTAAAGGGAAATCGTGATAGAGTGTAAATTTTTTAGAAACTTTTAATATTTTTTCTAAATGTACATAAAATCATAGGTTTTGCATATTATTAATTCATAATACATTCATTTGTGAAAACACAGGTTGTATAGAAGCTGAAATGTACAAAATAAACATAGCTTCACTGTATCCGACTAAACATTAGGCATATAAACATTGAAGGTATATTATACATTCGCCCACATACTAAACCAGATGTAATTTTTTAAAATAATATCACGTGGGCGTGCATACTTGGATTTAATAAGTCAGTCAATAATCTAAATCCGGTGATAGTTACATGGATCAATTTTAATGATAATAATTGCAAAGTATAACTATACATATCAAAACAATAATAATAATAATCTTAGTAGCAGTAGAGCTCCTTGTCCTGGGAAGTACTGCCACCTTACCTATTCCTGCCGCCAAGCACTAATGTGAGCATTACTGCGTTCTGGTTTACGCTGGTGAAATTACGGGCACACGGAACTTGTCAACTTATGTTTTAAAGCTCTGAGTGGTACTGCAACTGATATGGAGAGACTTGTCACTTACCAGGCGCACGACTTGTTCGTCCCGTCACTTGACACCATAAAAACAATGTTATTATTATTTTATAACTACATGAGGTTCTGCTTTTTTGGCTAATATCCTTTCAAAGAAATGTTTATTACAAGAAACCAAACTTCTCTTGTTATATAGAGGCCTTTAAAATCGCCAAATGAAACCTCTATTTTAACCGACTTCAAAAAAGGAGGAGGTTCTCAATTCGACTGTATATTCTTATTTTTGTATGAATGTTACGCGATAACTCCGGTATTTGTAAACCGATTTTCATGATTCTTTTTTTGTTAGAAAGACCTCTGGTGGTCCCATTTAATTTGGAAGAAAATCATCCACCTCTAAGGGTAGCTGTTCACGCATGAAGATTCATTTTCATAAATAACGCCTAAATTTTATTATAAGGAGCAACTATTTTAATGGTTGATTTTGCTATTCTCCAATTCAAGGCGTTTTTCTCTCAATATACTTTGAGTAGCGAGAGCCGATTTTTTTATCTCCTGTGTCAAGTCCCGTATAATGGCGAACTAGGGGATGAATCCGGGTTTGCGCACTTTCCGGTAACCGATTTCAATAAAACTTGTTAATTATATGCAATTCCACGTACTTTTGAGGTAGGTTTTTTTTAGTACTCTGTACTGAGATTATTTACACTCGAGTCGAGTAGGCATGAGTACTAAGGAATAGCTGATTTTATAGCTATTTCAAAAGCTTTGTCACAGTACAGTGTTTGGTTTCATAAGGTAGGTATAAATACTTCCATAAATACAAAATTTTCATTCAATACATTGCAACCTCTACAATAAAGTGATAAACACGAAAAGTTATTTATCGGAAAACTGTCAAAATAAATTTAAAAAAATAACAACTATACGAGCCATTTATCATAAGAACCACATGAAACAAATTAAGTATATGTGAAACTGTATAACTTTCATATTTAAATATAAAAAGTTATCGACTATAATTTCGGTCGTACAGTCTTGAAACGTCTCATCTGAAAACATTTTACACCAAGAAGAGTGCAATTTAATTAGACTTAATTTACTCGTTACTTTATTATTGACAAGCATTGCACCCACATCATTTTAAGATATAGCATATATAAAGGAAAGATGATAAAAAAAAGTTAAAATATTTATCAAGTTATCTCTATATAGTCTATAATTACAAATAGAAAATGAAACTATTTTTCCGGATTTAAATCGCGTGTACCTATTTGTTTTTCCAAACAATCTAACATTTCGGGTCCTTTGGTTTGAAAAAACAAACATACGCGATTTAAATCCGGAAAAATAATTTCATTTCCAAAGAAAATGTTGTTTGTACATAAATTCAGAATTGATTAGAAGACAGGGTAGCAAGGAATGAGTAAAACCTTTTGACGGCCTAGGAGACCTAACAGATTGCACTGTGGGCGCTGGATAAGAAGGTCCCGGCTTCGATTCCCGACAGGACAAAGTTTTGAGATGAATTTGCCTAAATTTGGTTATGGTCTGGGTATTCTGGGCAATGTCCTGAAGTAACTTCCGTTGCTCTAGTACTCATAGTACGAGAAGTATTGTGAATTAATGTGGTTATCAATTAATATTAATGTTGCATTATGTTAGATGATTTTTTTAAGTTTGTATATTATTATTTGTTTTATATATGAATAATTGACTACAATACTACAATGAGCTCAAGCATGAGGCCTTTAACGAGTGCGATCGTAGCACGTATATGGTCAATGTTTTCAATATTACTAGTTTTACTTCCTATATCAACCTCCTAAAGTGTGAAGATGTATCCTTTTTTTCCTCTAAATGCGGGAAAGTCGTCACTTAAGGCCGGGATTTTTTAAATAACCTAAAACGTAAACAAACATCTTAATTCCTACGTAAAACACAAGTTAGTACGCTACTTAAGCAAAAACAAACTAAAAGAGGTTGTGTTGTTTTATTTCATGAAATGATTTACCAGGTTTCGAACTCATAGTCGCAGTTCACCAAGTATATTGAATTGTGTGTGACTTATCTGAGATTTTGTTAAAGTGCATTTTTTAACTAAAATATACATTGTAAACGTATTTACCAATTCAAACCACTGCATCCTGCCGAGCGATGACCTCACGCACGTCTGTCAAATGAAAACAGTCCGTTATCAATTATCATACGTATCACTGTCACTATCACATCACATAACAAAACGCCACAATACCTGCTGTGATCCAGAGTGACCGGTCTCGTGTAAAGCAATGGTTCCGCGAATCACGGTGCTGGCTTCTTTTATACCGAGGAAATGTTCGCGAGATGCGCCGGCGCGCCTTCGCTGCCCAAAAACACGCGCACAGACGCAGTATAAGATATGCGACCAATGTGAGTGCACTTTGAAGTTGAAACTGATAAGGACTGCTTTGAGCATAAAAAAATTATCGACTAATTTTGTACGTAGATCTTTAAGCCTCTGAAAAGTTGCCTTAGTAAGAGAAAAAAGAATACCGAGTTGATTTTCTTCCTGCATAGGCAGAATAATAATATTATTATTCGACAATTCAAATTATGAATTTCTTACAATTCATATAACGCAATTAATCTAATTAGTCAAATAGATGAATTGCGTAAATTAAAACATTATAAATAAACTTGGCTTAAACCAAGGATGCGATGTGTTCAAGAGTAGGCGTTAGATGAGTTTCGCCAAAAATATTTAAAATCGCTCGACATTCTTCGTTTTTATAGACTACAGCCGTATAGTTATAGTTACACTAGTGCTGTGCACTACTACACACTACTATGTATTTCTGATAATGATTGCCATCTCTTTGATTAAAGTAATCAAAGTGTTCTACATTATTTTTATTTAAAATAGGCTTTCGTTTGTCTATAATTTCACCTAATATAGAAAAAATTATAGACATCAAGAAGACGCCTGTTAAACTGTATGTAATACCAACATAAATATAAAACTCTCATCTCTACAATAAATCTCAATCTTCTTTAGTTGAATATCTACAAATATAACTACATCGTCGATCTCATCGTTACTTTCCATCAGGTCAGATGGAGGTTAAATGTATTGCAGATTTAACCTCCATCTCACCTGATGAATTTTACAGAAAAAAAAAATGGGCACCAACGTTTAGCGTACAGCACAGAACGCCAATGGTGCTATCGACAATTTACCGACATATGTATCGATCCACAAATAAAATAACCCCGAGGCTGTATGTTAATCCGGGTTAAATCTTAATTAAAAAAATATGTGTCAAGTGACGACTTCGACGACGAGTGGTTCAGTCAATCCCTGCCGGGTCAATGTAGAAACTAACTTTTCCGCATTTGTGCTACCGTCGTGGCTTTCGACATAATAATTCTGAGACGAATTTCTTCAATCACTTGACAAAATTTTTCAAATGCCCTTATTAATTCACAAGCTGAATCCAATAGAGTCCGTAATAGACAGTATTAAATATACAAGGTAATAGATAAAATAGTCATGAAGACGAGATAACCCGCACCCACGCACCTGGGAAGAGAATTGTCTGTTTGTTGCGGTGCATGGATCAATGCTAAGCGAAAAATGAGCGAGGCCGGTGCGATGGGTTGTCATTCTGTAACTAATTAATTATTAATATGAAATTGGCAGGGTTG
>NW_020654972.1:3952766-3957388 GCF_003589595.1 Hyposmocoma kahamanoa | reverse complement strand
TAAAAAAATCTGTGAAATTACGGACTGAAAAAGGCAACTTTTACTTTGTTCCTATGACAATAATATCACGACAACTAGCATAGTTTCTGTGTCTGACACCAAAGCAATATTTACTGCAATGTTATATTACCGCTGTAGTAGAACAACTCTGCTTGTCAAGAGCGATGGAAATTAAATCAACAATGCTTGATTCACATATGAACAATGACATGTCTACTTTGCACTTAAGATTTAAAATCCATTTTATTATGCCACACATATGACACGGTCTAAAGTCTTTCTCTTAATTGGTCCAGCGTGCTGTTATAGTATAATAAGACAAGCATGGTAACTCCATACAAAGACAGCAGCGCGACTTGGATGTGGGCGCGCCCGCTGCTTGTCGTGTACGGAAGCACACATTTGTATAATCTCACGATGCACTCACGATGCATAGGCGCACAGCGGGCGTGCCCACATACAAACCGCATTGCTACGTTTGTATGAAGTTACCGCGATTGTCTTATTATACTTCGGCGCTGTCGACTGTCTAAGCAAAATCAGAGTTATAGTATTTTTTTAAATAATTTCTGTTAGTATTGTAATAATGTTAGTCATATACGAGTACATAATAAGGGTGAATACCAGACGCGCAATACGAAACTTTCACTTCTGACAAAGATTACTTAATATTATCTCCAAGGAGAATTTTGTTATATATATTTTGATATAATTACCTGCAAAATTTGCAATAGGGTATCTGACCGATTTTTTTTTATGTTATGTCAATTAATTGAACATGGCCAAAAATTATTTCATGTTTTGATCCATATATATTTTAAAGTACTTATCAAGTTCGCAAAGGTTTTGGCACCGGCCTGTCAAACACCTGTCAGAATTACATTCCGGTTCTATAAATATGACCTGAGATCAGAAGAATTATGACGAAGCGTGACAAAGTCAAGTGCCGTCTAAAACTTGGACCCTTTGCAGAGAATCTCGACGCTTACTTTTGTAATTACGAAACCTCTGCAATAGAATGTGTAGGGATGCTAAACGTAGCTACATTCTTTCTTCTATTCAAGATCTCTCCCAGGCTCAGGTATGGAAATTTCTGCACTCGATGCCACAACAACGTGGATCTCAATTCCTTGAACCCCCATTTTTCTACTCCGCCAGTCATCCTTAACCGTCTTACTAAACCTTATACTCTTATTTTTCTTTCTAACCTTATCACACCTTATTGTCCCCCTTTCACTTTTAAGATCCTCTCAGAGGGTCTTGTAAAGAAAATTTTTGCCGTGGGGCGACGGCTTAAGAATACATTGTCGCCTCCCCATACATGCCCGTGGGGGTCGTAAGAGGCGACCGAGGGCGTCACAAGTGTCCATCTGCTTAGCGTTGTGGTAGGCTTTGTGCCGACTGGATAGCGACCACAGTACACACGGCGGAAAACCCTCCACAGTGAAACGCTTTTGCGAATCGCGTTCAGGGATCAGTGCACGTGGAGTTTTCGGCGCGGTATCTGGGAGGACTGAGGCGGATATTCGCCATGTCACTTGTTGAGGGATATCTAGTTGACCTGCCGGCCAGGGAGACCCGTAGAAACGGTTGTCCGCTGGCCGCCCGCGGTACAGTACAGGGGCCCAATAGGGACTAACTACCCCTAGAGGCTGCCCCACCATGCCGCGCATAATCTTAGGGTAGGTCGTCGTGCCGGTTAGTGACCGGAATTTGGGGTCCCGGCGGCATATCCCGGGGGGGTACGGGGGCCCTTCCGTTCGGCGGGTCAGCCGGCTATCCTTCAAAAGATCAACGGCATGTATTGCAGTTCCCCTCGTTTTTCTTCTTCGGTGCAGTGCCGAAGGCTTCATCTCTTCACACTACCGTCCTTCTTACCCACCATGACAGCGCAACATAAGAATTCAGATCGTTCAGCTATGCCTAATCCCCCCACCGCGTTTATTATTGAGTTCGCTAACATCCGCGGACTCCACTCCAACCTCAAAGCTGTCCACCATCACCTCGAGACAGCCCGGCCTGTCCTGCTTTTCCTGACGGAGACGCAGATTCGCCGTCCGAATGATATGAGTTACTTGAACTACCCCGGCTACTCGCTTGAGGAAAACTTTCAGGCCAAAGCCGGGGTATGTGTATATATTCGTTCGGATGTGTGCTGTCGCCGTCTGCGCTGCCTGGAGGACCCCTCCTTTTCCACTATGTGGGTGCTCGTAGAATCTAGTTATTCAGCTAGAGTCTTCGCGTGCTTATATAGATCCCACAGCGGGGATGCGGAGACAACTAGGCTCTTTGACCAACTGAGCCAGGCGACTCTTGACGCGCAGGCGCAGTTCCCATCTGCGGAGATGGTCGTGTTGGGGGGACTTTAATGCTCACCATGAATCATGGTTAAGTTCCCTCAAGACTGACCATGCAGGAAGAACTGCCCACGCTTTCGCTCTCACGCATGACTTGACCCAACTGGTAACCCAGCCCACCCGGGTTCCAGATATATCGGATCATGCACCCTCTTTGCTTGACCTTCTGCTCGCGAGTCACCCTACCTACTATACAGTATCAGACAGCGCCCCCCTGGGAAGTTCTGATCACTGTTTGGTTGGGTGTAAGGTTTCCCAAATGCCTCCAACTAAGCTGAAGGAGGTCACTCGTCGCATTTGGCACTACTCGTCGGCGGATTGGGATGGTATGCGCGACTACTTTGCGTCCATCCCTTGGTTGCAGCACTGCTTTGCATGAAAGGATGCCTCAGCAGCTGCCGATGCTGTTGTCGATGAGATTGGAACGGCTATGAATTACTACATACCGTCTTCCAGTGTCATCGCCAATCGCAGAGGACGCCCTTGGTTCAATCGCGAATGCATGGACGCTGTTAGTGAGAAACAGGCTGCATATCGTGGTTGGATCAAGGGTCGTGTAACAAAGGATCCCAACCTTGCGTCCCTTAACCCAGCCTATAACAAAGCAACCAAGTCTTGCAGGAGGGCTTACATAAGAGCGGATGCCCAGCGCGTTTCACGGATTGGCCAGAAGCTGGTAGCCCATCCCACCGGTAGCCGTGCCTACTGGAGCCTGGCCAAAGCCGTGCAGTCCAATTTTTGTCGTTCGTCGCTGCCGCCTTTGAGGTATCCCAATGGATTTTTGGCCTATGGCCCCGAAGACAAAGCCAATTTATTGGCCGACCTTTTTGGGACTAACTCGCGCATTCACGACCAAGATGCGCAACCGCCGTCAATTCCCCACTGCGGAGTCACAATGCCTGATATAGTTATCAGGCAATGTGATGTCCGCAAGGAACTGCAGACTCTTGACGTGCGGAAAGCCTATGGTCCAGATGGGATACCTCCTATCGTCCTTAAAACATTCATTGCTATGCAGATGATAGCACAGTGCACGGTTGCTATTATAAGCAACCGTCAAGCAGCCGGGAGGACCCTGAGAGAAACCGGGAAAAACTTGTCGCTGAGCTCAACCATGTTTTGGAACATATATCGTCGTGGGGCTCCCGAAACTTGGTTGAGTTCAACGCCAAGAAAACCCAGGTATGCGCGTTCAGTTCCAAAAACTCCCCATTCCTTCCACTTCCCCATCTTCAGGGTACAACGCTGACGCTGCAGGACAAGCTCAGCCTGCTGGGGATGAGCATCCGGAAGGACATGAGCAACAAGGACTATATAGAGAGCGTCATTTGTACCGCGTCGCGCAAGCTTGGCATCCTGAACAAGGTGCACCGATTTTTTACTCCAGAGCTGCGATACCTGTTGTATAAAGCTCAGGTCCGAAGCAGCATGGAGTACTGTTCGCACCTTTGGGACGGCTCTGCCAAGTACTTGCTCGACGCCCTAGATGGACTGCAGCGCTACGCCTTCCGTGTTGTCAACGATCCTCATGTAACTGAGCATGCGGAGTCGTTACAGCTTCGCAGAGATATAGCGTCTCTTAGCGTATTCTATCGCCTGTACCACGGTGAGTGCTCTGAAGAGTTATTCAACCTTATCCCTTCCTCTCCTTTCCATCAGCGGACCACCCGTGCCGGACTGCGTTGCCACAGTTGGACGGTCAGTTCAATACCGTCCCGCACTAAAAAGTTTGGCAATTCGTTCTTATGCCGAACCATCAAATTGTGGAACCAACTCCCGGCGCATATATTCCCTCCCCTCTATAACATCGGGTCCTTCAAACGTAGTGTGAAGAAGCATTTGGCCAGACCGGCAAAATGATAGTGACGGAGTGAAGATATTTGTGTTTTCCATCCGTTACTCTCATCTCTGGACTGTATTCGCACTTTCCATCAGGCGCGGTGCAGTCATTTTGCCGAGTCACAATAAAAAAAAAAAAAAAAAAGTATCCGCTCTATCTGCACTAAGGCCATCAAGGCAGTGACAATTTGAGCCTTGACAAGATTCTTCCTGTGTTGAAGGACATTGCGCCTGTTATAACACATATTATAAAATTCTCTCTCTCGTGCAATGTTTTTCCTGCACAATGGAAAAAGGCTTTTGTTATACCTCTCCCTAAAGTTCCGAATCCTACATCTTTCTCACAATACTATATTGTATTATATTATATTATATTATATATATTATATTATATTATATTATATTATATTATATTATATTATATTA
>NW_020654972.1:3952275-3952756 GCF_003589595.1 Hyposmocoma kahamanoa | reverse complement strand
ATTATATTATATTATATTATATTATATTATATTATATTATATTATATGTGTGTACATTTACGTTTAAATATTTTACGTGTTTATAATACTTATGTAAGTGGTATCTTTTATTTATTTCTTTATTTTTTATTACTTATTTTCTGTTTACATGCTAAGTTTATTATTTATCTCCTTCCTTTTTACTTGCACAGTGTTTCCCGCTTATGACCTTTGTTGTCACTGTATTGGGCTGGCTGAAAGAGATCTCTTTTAGAGATAAGTCCACCTTTGCTCACGTTTTCTATAATTAAATTTTCTGATGTATTTTTGGTGCAATAAATAATATATGTATTTAAGCATTTTTTCTGACAAATTGGTAAAGTGTTGCCTAGCAGGTGAATTAAAAACCGTTATAAATTTGTAAATTGTAATTTTTATTAAACAAAAACTTGTACTTGTAGTCCAGAGCACATTAAAGTGCAAGCTTTGGACAGTTCTTATC
>NW_020654972.1:3920771-3937275 GCF_003589595.1 Hyposmocoma kahamanoa | reverse complement strand
CGTCCACGACCCGGTCAGGAAGGCGCGTGCGTTTAAAGGACTATCCACAAACATCAGGCCGTGCCCGGGACGTGGATGGGGCGTGCTAGTTTGTATGAACTGCGGACCCCTCCCGGCGCCAACATAAGTGAACGAGTTCATACAAAATATACGCAACGATATTTTTCTGAGCCCCTGACTGCACACGGCCCGCCCACGTTCCGAGCACGACCTTGATATGTGTCGATAGATCTTTAAAGATTTGAAGAAAGTGATTTTGTTCAATAGGTTATTTTCGGTGGTGTGGCAATGTTATTGCCACACGACCTGGAAAATGGAAAATGTAATAATAGGCGTGAAAATTTAATAATAGGCGGCGTATAAGGCACACGCCGCCTATTATTACGGGCTCGCTGTGACTGTCTCTTTGGTCGAGAGTACCCATAGAGCGTGTCATACTTGTCAAAGATATTCGATAGTGTTTTATTTAATTGGATTGTCACTTAAATCATAGCTATCAAATTGTTCGGAATTAATTGTACAATGAAATATTACAATCTATGAAGTTCATTTCATTATTTGATAGGGGGAACAATACCCCAAAATACGAATGAAGCTTCAAACTTGACATTGTTTCGGACGTATATCGAGCGGAAAGCGGCAAAGGGCCCGAAATGTTAGTGTTTGTTGAAAAAACATATAACTATACGCGATTTAGATTCGACAAAATAGTTTCATTTCCTATGATTACATATAATCATCAAAATATGACACAATATTTTCTTATGCAATATTATCGTCGTAAAATGATATAAAAATTAACACGAGCAACTAATTAGTTTTAATAAATGCACATACAACGTGTTTTTATCAGTCAGTAAAATTATTTTAAATGCAGCCAAAAAACTTATTACGTAAGAGGTGACATTTGCTAACAATTCCATATACTTTCTATTATCTCAATATGTTTATGTCAAATTAGTGAAAATGGTATAAGGTGTGTGGTGTCATGGTGTCATCTGCAAAATTACAACTTTTCCGGGTAAAGGTTTAAAGATTCAATGAACAAAATTAGTCAATAACATTTTTATGCTTATATAGGAGAGATAGAAAATTTCACATTATACATAATTTAATTTATATATTTCATAATTTTATGAATAACATAGAGTGGTTAAGTTCAAGTAGCAGTACAGCTCTTTGTGAAAGAGTTCGTCCAGGAAAGTACTACCACCTTACCTACTACTGCCGCCTAGCAGGAATGTGAACATTACTGTATTCAGGTTTGGAAGAGTAAAGGTGTTGGTTTTAATTGCGTTGAAATTACAGGCACATGGGACTTGTCAACTTACGAGTATGTCTCCGAGTGACAGGTTCAGTGGCAGTGCCCCTCATGTCTTTGCTAATTAAAGCTCAGAGCGACTGTTATAGACAAGTGCTTTGTCACTTGATATCATAAAAAAATGTATAAAAGTTCATTTCGAAAATTGATTTGCTCGGAATCGTACCCTGGGACCTCCTCACTCAACGTCTCACGGCAAATAATAGGGCCACAGAGGTCATAATAATTACTAAAATTACGATAAGTTGCTGTGTACAGAAAAATCTATTATATGTTTATGCGACACGGTTTTAGTGTTTGTTTGTTATAAAATACTACAGAGAGGAAATTGATTCAGCACGTTCACAAACCGTTTCAAGTATATTATAATTTCATGAAAATCGTATGCACATATTGAGTTATTTATTAGTCTTTTCCGTAGGTAGGTGATGGATTATGCTATCATAATTTATAACACAAGTTACTCCAGTAAACTACTACAAAAAGCAAAATCACGTTTACACATTAAAATAGTAATTGCTCCAATAAACCAATGAATTAATCATGAAAATAAGGAAATATTTTATGTGTTAGAAATGAAACATGTTTTTTCGGATCTAAATCTCGTATTTATTTTGTATTTTTAAACAAACTAACGTTTCATGTCAGGACCCTATCAGCCGTGACCATGGGAGTTGTAAAGGCTCCGAAACGTTGGTTGTCTGAAAAAAAAATACAAAAAAAATAATAATGAATTTCCGATTGTTACAATCGCGGAAACCTAAGAACTGGAAGTATATTATGTACTTTGATAATTCTCTTTGAAATACAGTTATTATTTACTGCTTCGAGATTTATGAATTTCTAATTCATTAGGATTCTTATTTTATTAGGATTAGAAATTGACTCAGGAGTTAATTGGAAATGCCATGTAGATAAGGTGTCTGGAAAATTATCTAGGTTCACATACGCTCTATACGAATTAAAAAAATGTACAAATTTAAAAACCGCTTTGTCTGCATATTACGCCTATGCACAAGCTTGGCTAACTTATGGTATCATTTTGTGGGGTAATAGTGCTCACGCCAGCAGCCTCTTTATTCTGCAGGAGAAATGTATGAGAATATTGGCAAACATTACGTAAACAGATACTTGAAGACCACATTTTTCTAGTTTGAACGTTTTGACTTTGACATCAATATATGTATTTGAAATTGGTATGTTTGTAAGAAAATACAGGCACTTGTTCGGACAAGGAAATGATAATCCCTATGTAGGTAATTTGAGACCACGAAACAAATTGATTGGCTTTTTTACAAATTTAGAAATTGTTAGCTCGGGTACACACAATATGGCCACAAGAGTCTATAACAAAATACCTCTTAGAATAAGAAACATTGAAAATAATTACATGTTCGCAAATGCTCTGAAAAGTTACTTGCTCGCGGCTGTTTCTATGAACTAAAAGAGTATTTCTTTCGAGTAGTTCTTCGATAATAAAAGTACATGATATTATGTGTACAGTATAGTAAGTTAAGTTGTCATGAATTTATATGTACCTATTAGTATTAAAATTAGTATAGTGAAGTAAGTTAATTGCAGTGCCCTTACAGGGTTTATGTTGGAGTGTAATAAATAATAGCTTTAAGACCTTTTGTACCACACAAAAAAAAATTATATGATTATGATTATTATTCAATTTTTAATACATAACTTTTAGTTCACACTATGCAGAGTCATTTTTATTATTGCATAACTACTCCGTTGAAAGTGATAATACGAGTGCAAATTGAATTGAAAGTTTCTAGCCGCAACAATGCCCTAGATCCAGATTTTTCTATGCTACTAACAATCAAATACTCATGACTGTAATATTTTGCATCCTTCGTGTAATAACGGGGCCTACCATAACCTTTCCAAAAACAATCTTATTTCAATGTAAGCTTAAAGTAAGCTTATTATAATATTACTCATATTCGTATCATGACAAACCTGTCGACCAAGTAATGTATTATTGCAAAAGTGATTAACAGATCGAATGATTTCCTTTATTTTTTTCCATTCTCTAAGATGATTTCCCAATATTGTCTATTCTTCACTAAAAATAGGAAAGAGATAACGCTATGTGAACTATACATATAAAGCCATCTCTTTCTTTTTTGATGTTCCGAATCGTTTTATCGTAGTATAATGTTTAACTACTTATTGAAGACTACGTGTTAGATAAAGATGTATCGAAAGACGACATGGCTCCATAATCCACATAAATTTGATTCAAAGTGTATTCCATACCATTTAAGTTTATTTGAAAAGAGCAATCCCTAGAGTTTCTTGCTCGTTCTTCACAGGGAGGTCAGCGTAGTGAACGAGCAGTAGCTTAAATGTGACTATTTCAAGGGTAAATTTATTTTACCTATGAAATAAATAATCTTTGACTTTGACTTTGACTTAATGTTATTTACGTTCGAAGAATATTGACTGTTAAAAAAAGAAAATTATGTAATAATAAAATCTATTAAAATTACGTTGTTTTCAATAATTATTCCGCATTTTCATGAAGAAAAATAAATAGAACAAGCTGAGTCTTGATAGTCACGTTGTGAATTCGGAACTATTATAGTCTAGTGTCTACTGTTAGTTTCGCCAAGGAGCATATAGATGACGCTGTTGTAATTTTACGAAATAAACATCACATATTTTTATTTAAAGAAAAAATATTTATTATGTGCTAATAAATAAAAAATAAACAAAGTATTGAAGAGACATATGTAAATAAACAAGTTCAACTTAACTTTTAATGATTACAATATTAAGACAATAAAACTGAAAATAATATTGTTTCCATTGCATCCGCGTAACTATTTTAAGATTGCTAAATATGACATAAGAGCAATATTACTTTAATGTTAAAGTCGCGTCATAGTACGAACTGTGACTATTCAGTCAGTCACAAAGCTGCCAACAAAACATAATAGTTTTAACATTACAATAAGCTTGCTTTAACCGCGTTATGGTACGAAAAGTCAATGTAAGGTTAGAGTAATATTTTTTTAAAAGGTTGTGGTAGGCCCCAAGGTCACATCTGCAAAATAACAACTTTTCAATAAATAGGTTTAAGGAAACTAAAATTAAATTACAAGCACATGAGACTTGTCAACTTATGTATCAGAGTGACAGGTGCAGTGACAGTGCCCCTCAAATCTTTGCCATTGAAAGCTCTGAATGGCACTGCAACTGCTATCGACAGTCACTTGGTTTCATAAAACGGAATATACAATATACAAAATTCTTGAACTAAATTAATCGATAACTTTTTATGGTTAGGAGTCGATACTACCTCAGGTCGAATTCAATTTTGTCCCGCACTAATACGGTTTATTTTGCTTGGGTCGAGTGCCGAGGACACTGGCTTTATTTCAGAATTTATTTTTTTAAAACGAAATTTAAGCCACTTGAAAAATGTATATCGTATACGTGTCCTATTTAGTTCAGTTGTCATTAAAAAAACTGGTGTATATGAAGTGCCTATTGAATACAGCGGTTTTCTTGTAAAATTTAGAGGTAAGTTTGGGTTTTTTCGTATCGAGAAAATTTTTAGGAATTGTGTTTTCACACTGTATAGTAATCAGTATATATCCTCAATTTTACTATTTGTTTTTTCCAAAGTCATTGATTCAACACTTTCACTGATATCAACAAAAGCCCTTTAAGGTTGTTTAGACTCTTAACTAGGAGAGTTTATAAAGTTTCATATATTATAAATAATCTAATTCATGTAGTCCACGTTATTTTTCTTACTTTCATGTGATAAAAGCAAATTACGTAGGCCACGGCCGGAGGACTAAAAAAGACGAAATAAATTCAAACTAATTTAATAAATGAAAGAAATTACAATTTTCATTAATTAATTCTAAATGCTAGTGGACCCGATTGATGTTGGAATCAAAGTGAATTGTGAAAAGTGAATTCAAAGTGAAACTGCGGTTTACTTGAAGTGTACGTTTTCTAGAATTCGGTGCCGTGTGCAATGTGGTCTTGGTCAGCAAGTTGCTTTCAGGGTTGACACGTAACAAGCACTTGTCACGTATGATGATGGTGATGATGATGACGTGCGGCTTTATTATACCTAAGGCACGTATTGCAGTCAAATGTTATTTACAAACTCCAAGTTTCTTGGTGCACTAGTTGTTAAGGAACCCCGAGCACTACACTCGGGGTTCCTTAACAACTACTATCACCAAAATTGTATTGAATAACACGCACAACGACGTGAAACTTATAACGACCATCTTTTAGGATTAAAAAAAATTCAAAAGCCGTTGGCTATTCTTGAGCCACACCTCTATTAATATAATGATCATTAATGTTATTTACAGCCTTCAATTATACATTAGGAAGATGAGCAAATTATCAGCTATGTTTCAATTAAATTCGTTACTCGTTATTTTTGTTGCAACATGATATCTTTTATGTTATTTTTCTTTTTACGGAGTGTAAGTATAAAAGCATTAGTGTATGTAACACTTTGGATATGGTTACCAAATGTTCCATTTTATCTGTCTGTTTTTTTTTGCATTCTTGCGGCCAAGTCCATTAAAACTATATACAACATACTTGTACGTCAAAATCTACCAAGTACTTTTGACTATGATAGCCTAGCTTTTTAAGAGCTATCATTTTTATATTGCGTATCATCGTAGTAAATCTACAACAACTGTCCTATCTTCCTCAACCAGACACTAATTACATTACATGACTTTTAAATTCGTTATTTAAATAATGATATATGTACTTATTCTTTAGTTTTTTTTTTATTAATATACCTAAATATACTGTTTATTTATGTACCTTCTTTCGTCACACACAATGACCAAACACGGGTAACGTACATTTGGATATCAAAACCAATAGCCCTTGTTTTGGCTTTGTTTTATAAACAAAATACTTACGTACTTATCAGTAAGTATAATTAAATAAAAAGTGTTTTTTAAACTGTACATATTATTAGCTGATGTATACATATTGTCAGCTGACGTTTTTAATTTTTTTTATGATACCAAGTGACTGACGGGACGAACAAGTCGTGCACCTGATGGTAAGCGACACACCTGTGCATAACAGTAACAGTGCCGGTCAGAGCTTTCGTACAGATCTGAGGGGCACTGCCGCTGCGTTCGTCACTCTGAAACGTAAGTTGACAAGTCCCATGCGCCTGTAATTTCACCAGCACCCTTATCCTTCAAAACCGGAATGCAATAATGCTCACATTACTGCTTGGCGGCAGAAATAGGCAAGGTGACAGTATCTACTGGACGAACTCTTTAACAAGGAGCTGTAGAGAATAAAAAATGAACAACACTCGTGAGGAATGAAACTTCTTTGTTTTTCGGATCTAAATCCCGTATATTTAGATTCGAAAAACCAACTGTTTTATTTTCAACGCATAGCAATCGGAAAAACCTAAGAACTCGATAACAACACCCATTGCATGATTCGCAAAATACACTTACAAATCACAAATGATACAAGACAGATGTTCAATCAAGTGACCTCGTTTAGGCACAAGCACACACTCTACAAACAAACCCATGTCATCAAAAAATGTACTATTTACAACACAATATCTTTACAAACGTTGGCAATAATGACATGCAAAATTCGCTTGAGCATTGGTCAATTAGAAGCTGGAAATAAATTGAGCGCGTATTTGCTTAAACTGGATTTTAGTGCAATTGAGATCATAACAGACTGACATGGTGTTACGTGAAAGTTGTTAACTTTTGCAATTACGTAATATTTCAACGAGTATATGGACGGCTAGTTTATGAATTTAACTATAACTGCTCATTTTATATCAAAGTAAATTCGCGAATTCATAATTCACTTTAATACTTAACATTACACCTTATGCACACACGTGGTTAAGACACGTGATATAAAAAAAATTCAAATCCAATCTAAAAAATAAAACTTCATATTCTATTAAACCAAATTACAGTGACAGATAGAAAACTGAACAAAAAACTTAACACGTAGGTAAGAGAGAATCCGAGGCGACGGGTACAAAACCGCCATTATCATTCAAAAGGACTCATATTTTTTAACCAACTCTACAAAAGTAGGAAGTTCTCGATTCGGCTGTATTTTTTTGTGTGTAAGTTATGCTACGTTGTTGGAAAGAGGGTGCCTCAGTAAATTTGTAGAAAATGTTGTTGAATTATTGTTGAATCCGGTTTATTCCGATTCTCCCACTTTCCATTAATTGACTCCAATAAAACTTTGCAAATAGATGTAACTCCACATATATTTTAAAGGTCGGTTTTTTATTAAAATTTGTATCTATATCATAGCATGGCATCTGGCACGGTTTGCTAGAAGACGTCGTTTCGAAGGAATTTTTTCTAAGTGTTAATAATTATAACAAACTAGTGGAGTAATTTCACAAAAAATACGAATTTAAATTAAAACTATTAAATTTGCGAACAAATACGCGATTCTTATAATACCTATGCTAGTTATAGAATATTGCTCGTAATCATAAGCTTTAACATCCGTGTCATTAAAATTGTAACCCACATAATAATCTTTAGAACTTCTAATAGCTTACATAACTTAGTAAAATACATACATATTCTCTTGAGCCATAAAACCTATAATTAACATTGCCGAACTACTTCCGTGGACATAAATTATACCAATATTATACTGTGGCCAATAGATATAAGTAAGCACTGTAATTTTAGTATATTCACTCTCTTTTGTTTCCTAACATTGCTTCTGTAAATACGATAACTTATTAAACTGTTTCTGCATATTGGTATGACAATAAATCTGCTAATTTCTAAGATATTTTAAAATTAATGCTGTGAATGATGTCTCTTATAACTGCCTCCATGGCCGAACGGTTACCATGCCGGACTGCCACTCAGAGGTCCCAGGTTCGATTCCCGGGCCGGGAGAAATATTTGTACTGCCTACATTTATTTCTCTCGTGAGTTTGGGTGTAATTTATGGTTGTCTATGTGTGTGTCCATCGTCATCGTTCAACTAGTGCGGGGCTATGTTGAGTGTGTGCGTTATTATTATTATTTAAATAAATCAACCCTTATAATTACTTACTCATTTCTCTCAGGGGTATCTGCTTGACGAAAACGAAAGTAGCAGTGTTAAATGAATTTGAGACATTCAAATGTAATTTGCGTCAAATAGAGAAATTTTGAATCCCCAACGCAAAATGAGTGAAGTTTGAAGTTTGAAGTCTTTGTCTGTGTAGTGTGTAGATTTTTTTTTTCCATCCTCTAAGGTATAGATAGACACACAGATACCCAGAAAGACTGATATCTGTATCATCGTAGCTCCCAAAAGGTGGAACTGAATTGAAAACTGATTTGATTTGTTTTTGCAAATTTTTTTTATGGTGTCAGGCGACGAGGTACGACGCGTCTTTCAAATTCATATAATCTAATTTAGTCGGTAGGGTTTTAGCTATGTTTAATGAACATATTTTTTTTATTTCTACTTGTCCTACAAACTTAAAATTTGGTATACTATGTAAATCTTTTTATTTATTTATTTTATTTTTACATTTTGGGAAAATTCACGGACAAATAATACAATTATAGTATACTTAAATATGAGTAATCCAATTTCCATCCACATACAATCCATTTACGAATTTCCACCAACATGAATTAATTGAAATTTAAAGTACTAGACAAAAAGATATTTTAGGAGAAAAAACAAAGAACACAGTTACATTAAAAAAACATTAATAATAGACAAGCGCAAATCATCGCCAGTCACATGATGTGTTAAAGTGACGTTTGATCATTTCTCACCTGACTGTGTCTATGTCTTATACTATTTTTTTCCATCCTCTAAGGTCTATGTCGTTAGACATATTAGCTATGTCTGTCTAATGAATCCGATACCATTATAGTAATATTGTAACATTTATCTGATGCTGCCACTAGGACAATTTGCAGACTACCCGATTCTTCAAATACATGCAATAGAACTGTTATTAATAGTTGTGAACTTACGATTTTTTTTCAATTTTTACTAGGTTCCATAAAATGAGACAGCTGGTAGAGCACTATGGTTACTTATTGGTAAAACGGGGCACATGGACATTCACAGAAACTATGACGTCAGTAAATACTTGAACATGAACTAACACAGAGGAAAACACGCGCGCATATGAAAGATTATCCATCTCGGACGAATATTATTTGGGGAGCGCGGGAGTGAATGCCGGTAATCATGCTTAAACGGCAGTTACGGAAAGTCTTTTAGGTGCTAGTTACCATATTTGGTAATGCAGAGGTCATATTTTGGCAAAACAGGGTCGATGGCGAGAAGCGCCATCTACGTCAGAAAAGACTAATTGATTACTCGGGGATGGGTGGTCGTCGCGATATCGGATCGTAGGCTTCGGACACACTGAATGTGGTTGACTGACACGCTATAATTTTTATTGTAATTTTAAATTTTATGAATCTGAGATTAAGTTTCGTTTAAAAAAACTCCAAATACAAATATAGAGAATTACTTACTTAATTAATGTAATTTTATTTTTTCATTTATTAGAAGATGATATTCAAAAGTTTCATGAAAATATAATCTACGTACGTACATACATCTAGTTTCAAATCAATTACGCGCGAATCGCCGACCTCGTGTTCCAATGACCAACAAAACACATTCATCACAATGTGTTAAGATGCACGATGACATGAATAAAATAACCATTTGTAAAACGATAGGTGGCCGGACAAATCATTGTCATTGCCAATCCGTTCGTGAAAGGAAATGGATGGAAAAAAGTTTTAATATATATTTTTAGAAAAAAAATTGTGAAGCAACGGCATCAGATATACAACTTTTTGAAAAGCTAGATTTTAAAATTGGTTCTGGTCTGCGAGTTTGGATAGTGCCGCGGAAGGAATTCCGTTGCTTTTAATTTTATTTTTGTGATAAGAAATTGTTACTTGGGGAAATCTTATTAATAATAATAATTAAAAATAATCATTTATTTCAGAAAATTAAAAATCCGTATCATTTGTTAGTTATACAAACACTTATTAACTAATGTTAGTCTACCTATATTACTTTGAAACTACACATACAACACAACAACTACTATACCGATCTGTAAGGGGTATTGTTATATATTAATGATTTGTTACGTTATAGTATATTATTATTCATAACTATCACCCACAGCCTGACTTCACCCATTGCTGGGTATACGTCATCGCCATTTTTATGTATAATAAATTAATTGGATTTTCTTGATGCCATTGTATTCCAGAAACGTCACTTTAGCATTATTTTACTTCAATTTTAATATGACATAAAATGAATCTTCATAAATTAAGAATACAGATCGAATTTAAAAAGCTGTAAAGTTTGCAAATAAACAAGTAAATTACGGTAATTATACTCATTATTTTCTTCTTCTTTCAATTATATTCACTGCCAATTAGGTCCCAGTACAGCTCTAATTGAGAGACTTGTTTTCTAACCGGTGAATAGGCAAGTGATCCACAGTGATAATGGAGAGTGGTAACTGCCACTTATGTTTTGTGGTAATAAGAAAAGTACCCTTACTAATAAGCCATAGAATATCAGGGATGGGTTGTTTTGCACGCACAGCTCGGCAGATGCGGAGTGGCAACCATATTTAACCTACTTTAAAAAAGGAGGTTCTCAATTGGACTGTATTTTTTTTGTATTTATGTTACGCGATTACTCAGGCGTTTGTGACCAGATTTCGATGATACTTTTTTTGTTGGAATGAGAGGAAACCTCAGTGTTAGTCCCATTTAAAATGGTCGTAAAAATATATTGCCAGGTGCCTGAGATAGGCATAAAAATCCTGTATTACAGGTCACCAAGTCTCCGCTCCGCAAAGTGTATTACAATTATGCTAAAGTCAAGTTTACATAGGTTAGGTAGGTAAAAATATGATCATTGAGAGCGTCTAAAAATTGTACAACATCTCAAACATCTGACTTTTTTCATTAAGCTTAAATATAATCATAACTTAAATGGTCGTATGCTGGAATGCACGTGGCGAACCGGTTGCTGACTTGGTTTTCACTTTTCCCGCAAAACAAGGCACGCGCGGTTTTTAAGACTTGTACACACTATCGACTACAACCATCTCAACCAGTCGATCCGTACATTTGAAGACTAAGGATATATAATAAAATATCGCAAACAAACAAGTGTAATATTTGTGAACCTCCAAGATACAAGTATTAGATTAATCCTTAGAGATAATTAGCATTTACCTCAGATCATTTTCCGTAATGGAGTTTCCTATTACTGCACATCGTCCAGAAATAAATGTTTGTTAATTACATCCTACGCAGATATGTTAACTCTGTTTATACGAGCAACATAAAGTGCAACGTATAAACATAAAATATGGGTCACCTCAAATTGACGCAGAAAACTTTTTGTTCTACAAGATAAGGTTCCATTTCTATAAATAAAAAATTTAAAAGAAGACGGCGTCGGACTGCGCCGGCCTGCGCTGAGCGCACTTCGTAAAATGCAATATAGAGATTCTCTAATTAAAAAAGTATGCATTTTTTCTAACTATAGAGTAACGTCGCGCATCACAGCCTGGCGCATCCTGTTGCCGGAAACTTGTCGCCTCGAGCAATGCAAAATCTAACTTAGCGTCCTTACAATAAGATTATATTTCTTTAAAAAATAAACATAGAATAAAAATTTAGATCGGAGATAGCAATACAATATATAAATTCAAGTAACTAAATAAAGTGAATATTTCTTTGAAATCAAAGCCTTCTTTTTCATTTTTGCTTAAAGAAATGTAGCGTTATCTTATACACCACAGAGTTGGCCCTTTTCAACACATAGCAGCGTCGCGTGTCGCCTGGCTACGGCGATTTGAGGCGACCCTAAAGTGTGTGCTTGAATGATCACGTTCTAAACTTCTTGCAGTTTTAACTGGTGACCATAACCACAATAGTACACTTTCTAAATTTAAATTACGTTTGTCTTATTTACTATCTACTGCAGTCTTTGTACGTACGTGCATTAGCACAGTCCGTTTTTTTTAGCATATAATGACATAATTATGACGTCTGAATATTTTCATATCCAACCTGCCAGTGACGTCATCGCAACTGTACTGTATGTACAACAATAATATTCTCTGTAAAGACGTACACTAAGCCATTCATAGCCTTAGAGCTAACTTAGAGAATTACGCATTACGTGTGTGCACGCCCTATGCATGCTGCATGCATCATTTTAAGTGGAATAACCTTAGCTTCAATGCATTATTTATACCTGTGTGTATTTTTCGATCTCACTAGTGTCACTTGACTCATATGCTTATGTAACAGAATAGGAATTCGTCTACATGTTTTGTATCGCGCGAAAGAATACGATCTATTTTTGTGAAGTGACACAGTCTCTGTGGGTCTGAAAGTCTTTGAAAAGGCAATGGTGGGGCTTTCCGATGGCTTTGACCCGGATTGTTCGTGAGTTACAAATCGGACGACGACAGTCCTTCAGCTGAGAATTAATTGGCGGCTACTAGATACGAAGTCATCGTGGGAAAGTTCCTCAATAATTTATAGTGTATACCATCGACACAATGAGATAAAGAGCATGTATCTATTTACTGTGATATAAATTTATGTTACGCCATTATATTATTCTCTCTCCCAGTAGAGATAGAGTTCGTTGTCAAAGAGTTCTTCCAAGGAAGTACTGCCACCACCTATTTCTACCGCCAAGCAGTAATGTGAATTTTACTGCAGGCTCATGGGACCTGTCAGGTTATGTCTCAGGGTGACGGGCGCAGTGACAATGTCCCTCAGATCTTTGCGATTTAAACTTCCGAGTGGCACTACAACTTTTATGGATAGGGGTGTAGCTTATCACCAGCCACACGACTTGTTCGTACCGTCACTTGATATTGTAAAAAAAAAGTCGCTAGTAGTAGATATATCTCATCAGTATGCGATGCTCTTCCCCGCCGATTGGTGCTGGCCCTAAGTAAGCATTTGTAATTATATAACAGTGAATGTCTTAACGATAAATGACAACGTAATCCGAAGTAGATTCCCATCATTAAAATAATCTAATTGAAATAAAACCAAATGCTTCAACTCAGAGCATCTGTGAGAAATTGTTTCATTGCTATTCAAATGAACGGTGCTGCTAAATTATTCATGCGAATGGAGAAATTTGCTTCTAACTTCTTGTTCCATTAGATGCTAGAGTGTGTATGTACTAGACCAGACTCTCGTAACAACATTTTAAACACTGCTTAGTAAATTTCCTACATTTAAATTAACATTTTAATCATCGTCAATTCAAATACGTCACACAACTGGGCATGGATGATGAGAGGTGGCTTTTATGTAAGAAGAAGCTACCTGATATGTGTATCTCATTACAATATTTTCTTTAGTTCTTAAGAAAGTGATCATTCGTGGACTAAATTCCATTGATATGACTCAGTAAGGCCCAGAGAATCGAATCTATCCTATATAAGAGCCTAGCGTTGTTAGGTTTTTTATATTTAATAGTTTTTTTTTATTAACCTATTATATCCCAATGCTGAGAAAAGGTCTCTCAGCATCTAGGACCTCAACGACCAGATAACAGCAACGTGGGACTACAGATGTCGGCGTCTTTCGGCCCTTGTGGCTATACTTGTTAGTAACAAACAGATCGACGTTGCTCGGTGTTCTGGGGTTGTCCACTTTACCTCCCAGGAGATATAAGTGTCAAGACCGACCATTCCGTAGTCAAATAAGGAGCTTGGCTTCCTTGTATGTATGTAGCGTATAGTAACCATACATTCATTTGTGCAAGTATCGAACGAATCTCTTAATAACTGTCATCAACCATAGTTGAGAACCATCTCCATTAAATTACCTTCAAATAAGAAACCGCTTAAAGATCAGCCCAGGCATTTAAGAGCTACGATGCTACACACAAATATACAGATACACAGACATAGGCTTCAAACTTGTAACTCCTTTTTGCGTCGGAGGTTAAACAAGGAATTTAAAAAAATATAGTAGAACCATTCACTTCATATTTGGCGCTCGCGATTAGTAGATTTTTTATGTAACGAAGGAAGCAAGCGAGCAGACGAGCCTCTTGATGGGAAGTGGTCATCGTCGCCCATGGACATTTCGTCGGGGATAGTGCAAATCTGAGTATGTAGCTTTTACAGGAGAGGACCTTATTATCACAGACCACAAATTATTACTTTGTATTTTAATGGCTACAACTTTCATTTTTGCACATTAAGCTTAATTTATATTGTCTACGCGGTCATAATAATAGATTCCCGTAAATCACGCTAAATTGGTTGCCGCGACATTTACGCGATTTTGATTTTCCACTAAATTACCGAAATGGACACTCATAATCCAATACTAGTTACGCGTCATTGCACAATACCCGACGATTTGCATCATCAGATGAGCTGCCTCTGAGTTGCATTTGAGAATCCTGTAAACACGCTTTTTGAAGAACCCCATGTCATAGCACAAAGGAAATACTTCAGGAAGAAGGTTATTCCACATCTTACAGGTTCGAGGAAGGAAGAAACGAGGTGCCCGCGTGGTCTTACAATGCCAGGCATCTAAGATGTGGGGATGGACTCTACTCCTTTGGTGCGATGGTGGAAACGAGACGGTGGCACCAGTTGGAAGTTACTCAGAACACTCTTCATTATAAAGACGATAGAACACACACAGAGAGCCAACGTCTCTCTGTAGGCTAAGGGGCTCCATACCTCCATCATTACCACCACCGCCATTACCATTACCACCTTTTTGCTTAAGTAAAAAGACATATGTATGCGAAGAATAATGGCTCATGTGGTAGACCAAAATTTAAGCATTTAGAGCATGCAACAAAATGTCTATATTTGTAAACTCTGCACAATGTTACATTCCAACATTAAAATCCTATTTTTTTTATTCAAAAAGTAAGCCTAAAAATTTGGTGGCTACTAAGTGCGCGTGCAAATTTAAAGTAAGAATGTAAAGTAAGAATTAAGTCACTCAAAATTTCTCAATAAGGTACCTCTACCTGTAAATTTTCACATAGCATTATTAGGTGTCATTAACAACTAAAGTATTTTCCAACAAACGCCAAATACACATGCTCTATCTGTTAAGCATTGTAAATTGCCCTTGATTTGTTGTTCTCATAGACATAAGATGTTCTATTTACTATATTTATTTATTTGAACAAACGATTATTTATCGCACGAGACGTACATATGACAACGCTGAAGATGTCGTTTAATCATTACTTTTATCAACACATACAAGCCCTATTGTCAGACTTCCCATACCTAAATTTTTTTAATGGCCTAACAATATTAATTTTATAACAATTAAAAGATAAAATTGTAACAAAAATAACGTATTTTAATTAATAACTTTTGTAACTATAGTTTGGAATAGAGTGGTTTGTATTAATATTATACATAACAGGTTAATTACTAATACATTTCGGTGAGACGTGACCATAGGAGCTGTAAAGGGCCTGAAACGTTGGTTTGTTTGAAAAAACAAATATACGCGACTATACATCCGAAATAATAGTTTTATTTCAATTATGTTACATTAAACAAATAACAAACATTTAACAAGCAAGGTTGAATAAATATGAACCAACCACGTGTTCCACAAATGTGTGACAATTAAGGCATTTTAAGACTCGCGTGACACGCTTGTAGTTTAGTGGAATTACTATATTTCAAAATTTTGTTTTTATACACATAGGGAGAAATTAAGTACAATGAACAATATATAAAAGTTATATGTTTTATAACCACATACTAACATTATATTCATATATGTATACATACACACACATACATACATATACATAACAATACATATCAAATTAGTTAAAATAATTATTATAAAACCATTGCTATCAGAAGGAGCCACTATTCAGTATGGTAGAAAGTTCGAGCTTATACCAAGTACAGAGGGGTACTGTAACGATATATCGACATACTGGAAACTAATATATATCTACATTAAGTAGGCAGCAAATAAAAGCGGTCACCGTCGCCCATGAACGCCTGCACCACTAAGGGCGTCACTCAAGAGCGCGTTGCCAACCCTTTAGGACCCTTCTCATACCTCTTTTGAAGGACTCCATGCTGTATTCCTGCGG
>NW_020654972.1:3842932-3905771 GCF_003589595.1 Hyposmocoma kahamanoa | reverse complement strand
TCGTATTTTGCATACTACGTTATGTAATTGTTTCGTACTCTAACAAATGGTTATTGAAATGTGTCACTTTTGCAAACTGTTACATGGTATTTGATACACCTTTTCAAAATAAATTCAAATGCATAAAGTTGTTATTATTGAGAAATTTTAATTACACATTACATTTTACGTTTATATCGGTGTTGCCAATTATTATTTCTTAATGCCATAGACGGTATCGTACGCATAGACTTTGCTTGTAATCTGCCGTTAGTTATCATCTATTGGTATTATTGTTGGTCATTGCCAATACCACTAAAACTATTCCTCGATTATGTTTGGCGGTTTTGGCGGGAAAAAAATGTATATTTTACACGCGGAATCTATTGTACTTATAGGTTATTTTTCCTTTGTACTCTGACTGAAAAATAAATCTTTTATTTAATAGCATGAAGACTTTGTCAATTTATCTGTGTGTCTGTTTGTGGCGTGGTAGCAAAATGGATGAACTGATCTCGGAACAGTTTATTTTACTTGATGGCTAATTCAAACGGGATGTTATTTTGCTATGTTTGATGAACATCTCGCACATGAAACCAAATACTGTCCTAACTCAAAAATTGTAGAATTGAGAAAACACGATTTGAAAATTTATAAAATACAGAATGAATATTATTGCGAATAATGATAATATTTTTATTTACGTAATAAGTCGTCATCTATTTATAAATGAGAATATAAACTTATTGGTTCCATTCAGTAATTTTTTGAACTTTTAATTAATATATATATTATACACACACTCATAGCCCCGCATTAGGGAAACCCTGTATCGCGGATGCCAAAGATATACACATCATCATCATCATCATTTCAGCAAAAAGACGTCCACTACTGGACTGAGGCCTCCTCCAAGGCCCCCTGCCCCCGACACACACGCAGACAACTACAATTTATACCCGAAGTCACGAGAGAAATAAATGTAGGCCATACAAATATTTCTCCCGTCCCGAGAATAGAACCCGGCATCTCCGCGTGGCATTTCAACATGGTGACCGTTTTGCCGCGGAAGCACACACAAATGTGGAAGCGTGTCATATCAATTAGATCAGGTATCAATTAGGTAGTTGCATAGGGGATGCAGTAGTCATCGAATAAAAGTAAAGAAAGTTTTTAACAACAATTTAATTATAAATAACAATAATTTGTAGATTATTATGAAATACTGACCATTCGAATTATCAATTTTTAATCATGTGCTAAGCCTCATTAGTGTTTTTAGATTACATGATTAGTAATAATCTTAATAAATTAGTTCTTATTTTACATTCGTTGTACAAACTTACTACCCAACCAACAAAGTTTTATGTTATACGCCATCTTTTTGTACTATACAATCACACTAAGCAGTCACATTCTCTTAAAGTAAAGTCGACTTTCAATTGTTTATTTCTTAGAGACCTTCTCCTCCTTCGGCGTCCGTTTGTAGTGACCGTAAGTTATGCCTCCGCCAGCAGTATGATACATTTGGTTCGGCAAAAAGCCTCGTTCATATTGTCTCGGAATTATCGGCGTATGCGAAAAATGCCTACCTGTTGATAAAGCCTCATACGCTGCCAAGGGATCCTTAGCGTATCCTTTTTTTAAATAGTCTACCTGAACACTAGACGGCACATAGGAATCCAATAGAGATGATGGACGCCTTTTAAAGGGAGTGCCGTACGTTTCGCTCGTCTTAGGAGTGTAGGCACTCGAAATAAAGTTACCACCCGAAGCGTACACTGGCCTTGTCAAGGGCCTACTGAAGAAGGGCAAAGCTTTTGGGAGATGAGCTAGATGTGGAGGAGGACTTTTCAACAGCAAGGGGTTCGGAGGCGGTAGTTCAGATATGCTAGTATGCCTGTATTCTTCCCTAATTGGTGCTCGAGAGTTGTAATAACGTGGGTACTCGGGCGCTGTAGGTTTAGTATAAGGCACTTCGGTTTGTGTTACGTATTGCTTTGGACTTTCGGCTTCATCCTGTACATCGTCTACAGCATTTGTGTCAGTGTACTGCTGATAGTAGCCCTTGGATATGACTGGTGGCGCAACTAAAGCTGTAGGATATTGAACTACTGGCATTTGATAGACCACTGGACCGACAGTGGACTGTACAGGAGCAATTGTCGGTTGACTGTAAGTGACATAGGCTACTGGTGGTTGATATTGCTGGACATACGTTTTGCCTGTTGGTGTTACATATGTTGGAACTTCCACGTAGTTGGCGTGTGCTTGCACGGACTCAGGAACGTGATAGGCTGGGACACGCGGCGCCGGTGCGGAGTACTGCACGGCTGGCTGGTGACTGGCCGCTTGCTCTGAAGTTTCACTGTAATACTGGGGGACTAGATATATCTGCATTGGAACGTTTGATAAGTACCCAACCATCGCTTGCTGCGCGGGAGGCGGTCCGTACTGAGGCTTTGGCGACACTGGTGGCGGCCTTTCCGGGGGTTCCGTAACTGCGTACTGATGAACAAAACGTGGTTGCTGCGGTGCTTGTGTTGGAGTATCAAAGTATCGAATAAGTCCGTTTTTAAAGAATTCCAGCGGAAGCAATCCTGGCGCCGTTCCTGAACCAGAACTTTGCGAACGCGGCTCTGACTTATCGATGTCCTTTTCCTTTTCGCTTTTCAAGTTGTCGTCTTCAATGTCCTGTAGTTCGATTTTTTTGTCGGCAACCACGGTAAAAACGAGCAGGAAAACAGGTGCGACCTGAAAGTAAAAGCGGAAAGTGAATGAGGTGGATGTCCGAGTCGCGTGGCGGCCAAACCACATAGCCAAAGATGGCGGGAGGAGGCGTGCCATAGCCACCGCCGTCCAACAGGTGAATGGCAAAAAATGGAGTCGAACTAGAGCCTATTATGAAACCGGTTAACGTCGTACTGAGAAACGGGAATGCTAGCTTTTACTCAGTAATTTATGTGGTTAACAGATTCCAACACTTTCGTGCTATGTTATCTGGTTGCGGTTAAATTATCATTAGTTTATTTTTATGAGCTCGTACTGAATCACTCGCTGTCGTATTATGCGATTGATGTTACATCAACATTTTGGTTTCGTGGCAGCTAATAAATAGGCAGAAATAGACGGTGATAGTAATTACACCTATGCAATGATAATTTATTACTTTAACACCGTGGTATCCTGGTCGTAGTACGCGTGATGCTCAAGGTTGTTTTATGTCGGTTAGAGTGCGATGACCACATGATATGTATGAAAGTTGCAGGCGAGAATAACTAGTGACAGTTTTTATTCATCGTTTTTATAGCAATAGACCGCTAGTCACATACCTAACACTAGACAATCAATACGCTCTTTTGAGTTTATATTCGTCACTTCCTTTTCCGATAAAGAAAAATATTGGTCTAATAACCGCCCTTTGGTAGAGACCTGTGAGTCTGGACTAAATAAAACCCATGTATTGCCAGTGTTTTCTAGAAAGGGCGTAAGCAACATTTCGAAAAAATTGTCAGCATAGCATGTTTTTGGTTTTCACAACTATTTTAAAATGTTTACGTCAATTTTCACAATAGAATTTTGAAAAAAGACGAAAATATTTTATAACAGGAAATGAAACCATTTATTCGGATTTAAATCGCTTATATTTGTTTTTATAAACAAACCAACGTTTCGTCCCTTTACAGGTTCCATGGTCACAGTAGACTGTCAACGATTTAAATCCCGAAAAATAGTTTCATTTTCCATGTGTAACAATCGCGAAAACCTAAGATATTTTAAAACAGTCGTTAAAACCTAAAACATGCTCCCTGAAATTTTTTTTAAATACCGACGATATGGATTGACATCACTGTATTATTATTATATATCAATTTACTATGATCAAACATTACAAAACACAACAATCAATATTGTGAGAGAGTTCTTTTTTAATTTCTATTTTAGGAATTAACTATTCGGTGTTACGAAACAAATTCTTCTTTTGTTTTGAAGTTTCACATCACATGCAATGCAATTGAGGCGAGGAGAATATTAATTCTGACCATCGTTCTAAATAAATTGTTCGTTATAACAATTGTATTGCCTTGTGATAACGTTATTGGATTAATAGAGACCTGTTCAATAGACCATTACAATGCACATTTGTTTATTTTTTTTAATACATTCAATCAGTTTTTGATTTAGAAGTTTTGTTCCAAAGCAAAAATTGAATCGTAAATTGCAATAAGCTTATAATATTGCTTAATAAAATGTTAGTTATCAAAAGGGAAAACGTTACCAGTCTACTGTGCACAATACTCCCACGACGGCGCGACCTTTGATGTGTTTTCTGCTTTTTAATTAAAAGAGGTTTTTCAAGGAGAATTTTCTTTTATGTTCTAGCGATGGTTTGAAAATGAAACCATTATATAATAATAATAAACATAACGCACACACTCATTCATCAGGAAAACCCTATGTCGCGGGTGCCATGAACACACACATAGACAACTTCAAATTACACCCAAACTCACGAGATAAACAAATGTAGGTGCATACAAATATGTCTCCCGGCCAGGGAATCAAAATCCAATAAACCTTATTTTTCTCCTAATATCCCTAGATATAATATTGTCTTCAAATTCAACTAGGACCATTATTCAGGTACGCTCTTTTTTACAACAAAGAATCATCAAAATAGGTTCACAAATAATAAAGAGTAATCGAGTAACATACCCACAAAAAAAAACAGACGAATTGAGAACATCATCCTTTTTTGAAGTCCGTTAAAAATACAAATAATAAGTACATAAAGGTTTTTAGTAATTTTATGACACATTGCCATTGACTTACAATTATATGGACGTCGGGTCCGCGCTAAAAAGTGTCCGAACTTATAGGGCGTTAAAATCGTATACAGAGCGTCATTCACGCTCTAGTCTTCGTTTGTTCGACTGACAGCAAAGCAAGCAAAATTAAACAGTACTGCGATGACATTACAATTTAAATTCAACGTTTTAGATTTGTCATATTCCATGTCACTGCGTTTAAATAAGTTGACTTGGGACATTTTTTCCGTGGTTTTTGTATTAGTCCCGTCGTCCACTTATTTGTAAGTCAATGCACATTGCACATTTTATAGAGCCTTTAGGGTGTTACAACAAGGCTTAGAGCTTTTTTTAGTAAAGCGACCACATGGTTATTCTGAAAGAGTTCAGTCGATCTACTCTCGTTCTCGTTCGACATTCCGTCCGAAACAACTTCTGTCAAATAAGTAAAGCCACCAAATCAAAAGACACTTATGAAGCTTCATTCGCATCATAGGTCTGTTAATTTTGGTCGATTATCAAGTAAAAGTAAATTCTCAAATAAAAGTGAAATATCAAGTAAACGTAAATTATAACGAGTAAATTCTCAAGTAAAAGTAAAAGGTCAATTAAAGCTAATTCAATGTTGTTCAATAATTAATAATGATTCTCGTAGTACGGATCGGTGTTAATTGGATATCACAGATGTAATTATATTACGAAGTTAGTGACATCTCATTACATGCCTGTCGAGTTATCAAATTGTGAACATTTATTAACTAAATCATTTTCGATTTATAATAATGCACTCGTTACTTTATTCTGCAAAAGAAATGCATAAGGATATTGGTAAATATATTTAAAAACAGATAGGTACTTATAGTTCACATTTTGCTACTTTCAACATTTTAACTTTCACATCAATACATAACACTTAAAACTCGTACGAAAATACAGTCACTTGTTTGGACAAGACATGCATTATTTCCATATTTATTATATATATTAGGGGTTAAAGTATGAAATTGCCGTTTTATTGCAATAGGTTCTTTGAATTTTCATAGAATCTTCATGGTTTGAGGTTTTCGAATGAAACTTTTTTCAAATGGTTTCTGTGATTTTTTTTTTTAAATTTGAAACATTTGAATATCGACTTTCAATTGTTTTTGTTATTCAATTTAGACAAGAAAGATGGATACTGCGAAAATTCGAGTGATTTTTGAATACGAGTTCCGACGCGGAACTAACGCGGCAGAAACAGCCCGCAATATCAATGCTGCGTTTGGAGAGGGGTCTACTAATGAACGCACCGTGCGATTTTGGTTTAAACGCTTTCGTGATGGAAATTTCGACTTAAAGAACGAGCCACGAGGAAGACCGCCCACACAGGTGAATAACGATGAATTAAGAGAGATAGTGGAAGCCGATCCTAGTCAAACTACCCAGGAATTAGCGGCATGGTTTAACGTTACCTTACCCACAATATTGACTCACTTGCTTCAAATCAATAAAATAAAAAAATACGAAAAATGGGTGCCTCATGATCTGACTGATCTGCAGAAAGAAACGCGTGTTGAAACTTGTGTTGCCTTGTTGAACCGGTACAGAAATAAAGGAATATTGGATCGAATTGTAACATGTGATGAAAAGTGGATTCTTTATGATAACCGGAAAAGAAAAATGCAATGGCTGACCCCAGGTCAAATGCCACAACAGTGTCCTAAAGCAAAACTTACCAATAAAAAGGTAATGGTAACTGTTTGGTGGTCTCAGCATGGTGTTATTCACTATAGTTTTCTCCGATCTGGTCAAGCAATAACGGCAGATGTCTATTGTGCCGAACTCCGAACCATGTTGACAAAACTAGCAGTAAAACAGCCCCGACTCATGAATCGATCTTCACCATTATTGCTCCACGACAACGCGAGACCTCACACAGCACGAGAAACCATTTTGACCCTTCAGGAACTGCAGTTAGAAACCATTCGTCATCCTCCGTATTCACCAGACCTTGCTCCAACGGACTACCATTTTTTTCGTGATTTGGACAATTATCTACGTGACAAGAAGTTTTCTTCCCAGGAGGCAGTACAAAATGCTTTCACACAGTTTGTGCAGTCTAGATCGTCGGAGTTCTATCGCAAAGGCATTAATAACCTTCCCATTAGATGGCAATGCATAGATAATAATGGCAACTATTTTGATTAAATAAATTTGTTAAAAATTTAAAAAATAAACAATTTAGATTTTCAGTACAAATCGGCAATTTCATACTTTAACCCCTATTATTATTTATTATTATATATGTTACACATATATTGGTTCATTTATGTATTGTTATAATATAATTAGATAACAAATAAAGACAGATAATTATACAAAGGAATAAGAAAAAGACGTAAATTGATCAGCTCATTTACAAATTGACACATTGTTAACTCAGCGACCTGCCATATGACAATAAAATTTATTTTATTTGTAAGTCAATGTAAAACACACTCATAATAAAAATATTAACAAGCAACATATGTTTGCAAATAAATTGAAATAATTCTTACTGTCGAAGTGTTTTTTTTTTTTAATTTACAGCGACTTTTTTATTACGAAAACAGATAATGTACTTAGTAAAGTAAGTTAAGTTACAGTGCACTTACAGAGTTTATGTTGGGGCATGTAATAAATTTAAGTCCTTTTCTGTACCACATAATACAATAGATGACATGAGTATGACTGTATGTAATAATGCGTCCATATTAGATTAGAATATATTAGATTATTTCTTTTTCCAGTACATATAATATTTCAGTATAAATTGCACTTTATATGAAAGTGTAAGAATATAAGTAAATAAATTATAAGTATAAAAAGATCTAAACTAGATTGCCATCCATTATTATAAATTTATATGCGTCTGATTGCTCAACACGGGTCTTCTCGGAGGAGACGGCTAAGGTCATAGTCCGACATACTGACCTAATACAGGATGGACACTTTACACCTTTTCCAGCTGTTATGAACTTTTTTATTCATTTCTTGACAATGTTTTTTTCTTCACCGTTAGCGAGTCATTGCCCTTAACTTAACTTAGAGGTTAAAATCATAAATAAATTTAAATAAAGGATTTTAACCATAGCCTTGTGAAAGAGTTCATCCAGACTAGTGCTGCCACCATACCCATTTCTGCCGCCAGGCAGTAATGCGAACATTACCGTGTTCCAGATTTGAAAGGTAAGGGTGCTGGTGAAATTATGAGCACATGACAATTTTCAACTTATGTCTCAGCGTGATGGGGGCAGTGGCAATGCCCTTGAGCGGCACTGCAACTGTTATGGACAGACGTGACGCTTACCACCAGGCGCACGACTTGTTCGTCCCGTCACTAAGCATCATAATAAAAAGAAGCAACCGTTTTTCCACTAGGCGCACATGGCTCACTGTTGTTAAATAATGCGCTATTAGAGAAAAAGAACTCAGGTTATTGAGAGTGTTTCATCTACTAGTAAATACTGTGGATCAAAAATAAACACTCAACCTGCCCAATAGATATGAAACCTACACATTTTGCAAAGCAGTGAGTAAACATTACATAACATTCCGAATTCGGCTACCAAATCGATTTCGGCCTACTGATTAACAAAAAAAACATTCATTTTTCTATTTCGTAAAGTGATCTTATAAACACCTACGTTTACTCGTAAACGATAATACATTAATAATAATAATAACGCACACACTCAACATAGCCCCGCACTAGAGAAACCCTGTGTCACGTGCGCCATGGACACACACATAGACAACCACAAATTACACCCAAACTCACGAGAGAAATAAATGTAGGCCATACAAATATTTCTCCCGGCCCGGGAATTGAACTTGGGACCTCTGCGTCGCAGTCCGGCATGGTAACCGTTCGGCCACGAAGGATATATATATTATACCTCCACATTATGATACACTCAACCATGTGTAGCATACAATGTATATGATATACTCGGTTGAGACTGTATAATGTATATATTTTTTTTATATTATCAAGTGATGGGAAGAACAAGTTATGGGCTTAGTGGTAAACGACACGCCTGTGTATAACAGTTGCAGTGCCGCTCAGAGTTTTACATCGCAAAGATCGGAGAGGCACTGCCACGGCGCCCGTCACCCTGAGATGACAAATATATAAGCTGACAAAGCTGACAAAGTCCCATGTGCCTGTAATTTCACGAGCACCCTTCAAAACTGAAACACAATAGTGTTGACATTACTGCTTAGCTGTAGATATAAGTAAGGTGGCAGTACTTCCCTGGATGAACTTTTCACAAGGAGTTCTACTCATCTAAAAATGTGAAATGTATTATCATTACGAGATCTTCATGCCTGGTTAGACACGATATTTTTAACCGATTTAAAAAAGAAGTTTCTTTATTCTACTGTATTTTGTTGTGTGTATGTTACGCGATTACTCCGAGATTTATGAATCGATTTCGATGATTCTTTTCTTGTTGGAAAGGGGAATCCTCAATGGTGATTCCATTCATATTTGAAGAAAATATTCCACCTTTAATGATGGCAAATTAGGGGATGGTTTCGATTTCTGTGATTTCACACGCTTTCCGCTAACCTATCTCAATAAAACTTGGCACATTGACGTAATTCCACAAACTTTAGAGGTGGTTTTTTTTTTTAATCAAATGAACCGACACCGGGTTCGCGGAGTATTAAATTAATTTACGCGCATTCTAATTAACATGTATTTCCGTAAAATCTCTAACTAAAACAAAATATAAATCTAAAAATTTTGCAAAATGTCTTTTACCGCTATTCCGTTTTGCTCATTTACTTTTTTAATCGACTTTAAAAAAAGGAGGAGCTTCTCTATTCGACTGTAACTTTTTTGTATGTATGTTACGCGATAAATGGCAAACCTGCACGACCTGAAAAGTTATTCATCCCCGGTTTTTTTAGTACTGAGTCTCTCAGTCTGTACCGAGGTTATACTTTAAAAACTCTTTATAATCAGCAAAGTTTATAGTTAACTAATGTTCCAGCTTGTTTTTTTTTTTAGTCAAATGTTTAATAAACTAGACATGCTTATTAGGAAGTTATGTAAGTAGTGAGCGTAAAACATCCATTTGAAGTGGCATCGTATGTCGAAGATGAACAGATACGAAAACTTTACTGACAGTAAAATACATTTTAGCTGCGAGGCAAACTTCGATACGTGTGCATACCTGTAATTATGTAGATGGATGTAAAGAGCTTATAAAGCAATTAAATTTCTTCCATCTTAATCTTATAAAGCAAAAGGCTGCCTTACCCTAATTCCTTGTAAAAGAGTTCGTTTTTCTATTTCAGCCGCCACGCAGCTAAATGAGCATTACTGCGTTTCAGTTTTGAAGGGTAAGTGTGCTGGTAAAATTACAGGCACACGAGACTTGTCAACTTATGTCTCTGGGTGACAGGCGCCAGTATTTGCGATTTAAATCTCTTGCTTGTCGCTAAACGCATGTCACTTACCATCGGGTGCACGATTTGTTCGTCCCGTCGCTTGGTGGTGTAAAATAAAAAAGAATTAAATCGGACAAGGTGCAAAAAAACCACTCATACCTAAATCTGCACAGCAATTTCATTGAGATCAAGGTTCACAGTGTCGTGCACCATCTTAATCACATTATCATCAACACATGCCTACATAACCTTTTATTGGCAAAGTGCCTTTACTTAGAGTAACAGGGTACATTCAAAGTACTATATAAACAATTAAATTATTATATTTAATAATGAATTTGTCATGTTACTGTATTAATTTACATTTATTAGTTATTAAGAATCCATATTGACATTTCCTGTACGCAGTACCTATAGTTGCAAATGTTAGTTTAGTTACTTTTTAGTTTTCATTAAGTATCTTAATTTGTATATGTACTCTATTGTGTACTATGACTTACTACTATATAATTATTTCTCATTATTTTGTAAACTTACGCTCACTTTTCGAAGAGTAGTATAAAATGACATGTATTTGTATGAAATTTGTAATGTCGAGAGAAATAAATGTTTATTATTATTATAATTCCTCAACAAGGACTTTAGATCGCGTTGTATGAGCTTGGCCTAAACCCTCCCTACACCCCAGCCCTGCAATTATGTATATGGTTTGATTGATGATGATGATTATGATAAAGTTTTAAGATATTTCGTTTAAATTGGTTTCCACTTTTTTTATATCTAAAATGTGTAAGATGTCTATTTTTTTAGCATCTAAATTTTTTAAACGCCAATTCTCTTTGATAGCATTCTTTCAAAAGTCCCATAACATAGTGCTATTGTGAAGCCATGCAAATAAAGTTTTAGCACTTAAACGACGCCCCTGACATAAAGTCAGATATTAACATTTGGCCTCTCAGTATTGACCTCCTGACAAATGCAAACGAGTTTAATGACACTGTTTTGAAAATATCATAACATAATTTGCAAAATATAACTGCCTCTGTGGCCGAACGGTTACCAAGCCGGACTGCCATGCAGAGGTCCTGGATTCGCTTCCCCGTCTGGGAGAAATATGTATATGGCCTACATTTATTTCTCTCCTGAGTTTGGGTGTAATTTGTGGTTGTCTATGTGTGTGTCCATGGCACCCGCGACACAGGGTTTCCCTAGTGCGGGGCTATGTTGAGTGTGTGCGTTATTATTATTATTATTATTATTAAAATAAAAGCAATACGTTACTGTAAGTGTCAGATAATCAGTGCTAAATGAAGAGATGTCGGGTTAATTCACGGTAATGCTAAGAACTCATTGCCTAGTATTATTATTGTTAATATGAAAAGTTTCAGCTATTTCTAAATCATATAAATATGAAAACGAAGAGCAAATTTTTGAATTTGCATGTTCCGTATTCCTGCTGGTTTTTATTACATCACATACTTTATTGTTCAATTTAATAAACCGCACACTGAGGACCTTCATTATTTTTATAAGTAGGATAGAGGTGAAATTTTAAGCAAAATTTTTGTAAGTATATTGCATAATAACCCCATAAATGCACAAATGAAAAAGTTTTAATTTTATGCGAAAAGTCATATTTCGAAAACGCATAATTAAAATAAAATTATTATGTGTCAATTTCCGGACCTCTACGTAAATACGGAAATACCTATACAGAAGAATAATAGTAATCTGAGGCCCGTTTATAATTACATGTGAAAGTAATATGTATATGTTGATTAATTATAAAGGATATATTTTCCTTTATAATTAATCAACATTTGGGGTACAGAAAGAAGGAGTAATTTTGGTTATAGTAGCGTACATATGTACCAATTTTTCCTGCAAATAAAACCATTAAAAAACTTAACACATGCGTATTGCTACAGAATTGACCCTTAAAGAACCTGTAAGACACTTTATTGTACATTTTTTTTATCTTAACTTTTACGTACTTCAACATCATAAAGGAATCTACCAAAAACCTGTTGACAAGAACATTAGCCCTTCACTTTATTGCGCAAACGCATCCTCTTTCAAGCTTTCGTGTCAGAACGTTACGTCACTTAGTGTAATTGGTAGAAATATATTAATAACGTAGAGTTTAAGTTGTTCCGGTCTAAATGTGGTACAATTGACACTGTGTGTTGAAATTAAATACTCACAGAGTTTGGGGGCTTACGATTTTTCCAAGGTATAGTACCTTCGAGGTGTTTACAGAGATAAATTTATTTTATTATGGAATCATCATCACGGAGGCCTTTTTGTGATTCAATCTTGGACATAGGCCTCTTCCTCCACTCCTGACGATCTAGTGCCCGACACATCCAGCTCCGACCTCCGTGTCGTCGGATGTCGTCCACCCAACGCTCACCGCTGGATTGTGGAATAGGCAGTTAAACATTAAAAAAATAGGATATTCATCTAATATAAAAGAAGTTTCATTATCCTCCAGGTCTTACATCATTATTAAAAGTCAGTATAGTATATTATCTTCTACTTTCATTGAAGTTCCTTGCCAAAACAACCTCGTTGTTCGCTCTCTTAATCATATTTTATAAAGGAAATGATATATATCATCTTTCACACTATCTATCCATCTAATCAATATTATCTTTGTTAATAGGGATAATGTAGCCGTGCGTTGGTCAAGCGCATATATTTTTATGTACAATATAGTCGTATAAGTTTATGTAGACAGTTCCGCAATAGTCTAACTTCATGTACACAGTTTAAGATAAAAAATTATGTACTCGTTTTACAATGGGACTTGGTTCCAGAAAAACAGAGCCCAGGGATATCTAAGCAAAATCCTTTAAATACGTTTCAAAAGCAATGTCTGATTGATCCGAGAACCTTTTTAATGGACTTTCCAATTTAAACCCATCAAAGTCACGAAGCTCTTTGTTTCCTCCTTCTTAATGCGTACGAGAAATAAATTGAATACCGTATTTATGTTTCGGAATTGGTATTTTTTAGACAAAGGCGTTCTGTCATCAGTCACATTAATGTCTCGTTCAACATGGACCCTGCTAGGGCGTTGCAACCTGTAAGTACATGTACATTAACTACTCTAAATCTTTTCTAAACAAAATATCTAAATATTAATGCACATGAACTAAGTTTGTAGCCAAACATGCTTCTATTTTGCATTAAAAAAACTAATTTGTGCTCAATTCCTTTTTAGACGGTGGATATTGGCTTAATATGACTGAGACTGAGCGGGGGTTTGACTTTACACTTGACATAATTAGAACCTTTCTATAAAAAAACCAACCTCAAAAGTTCGTGGATTGTATATATTTAGCTAGCTAGTTAGCTCCCCTTAGAGGTGGAATATTACATATAATTCAGTCTTATTGAGAACCTCCTCCTTTTTTGAAGTGCGTTAAAAATAATATCAGAAATACTTTAATTGTTTATGTTAACACGTAAGTTACATTGTAGTAGGTTTGTTGAAGAATAAAGTACTGAATTGCAATTACTTCTGCCAAAAAATAAGCTCATTTATTGAAAGAGCACACATCTCTTGCTCTCTAAATTTAATATCTTAATATCTAGACTAGAAGATTTAGTGGTAGAAATTTCTTTTTTTGTTTTGTTCTGCGTAGGATAATACAAGTTTCACGTGAGTACTTGTTATTTATATTAAATAACAAGAATAAGCATAAGTAATAAAAGAGGAAAATATCTCCTGGTATAATGCCTCAGAGCACGGCCCTTGACAAAATTTTGTATTTCGATTAGGAGAGTAATTAATCAAAGGCAGAAAATATCTTTTGTTCTGCATAGAATAATGCAGTTCTCACGAGAATACTTGTTATTTATATTAAATAACAAGAATAAGCTGAAGCATTCAGATAGGAAATATTTCCTACATCCTGGGCATAATGCCTCAGATCACGGCCCCTAGAACTTTGTAATTTTAACTAGGAGAGTTAAAGGTAGAAAATATCTTTGTTTAAGTATGTTCTTGTTGTTTATATTAAATATAATGATTTAATATAAACAACACTAACACACGTGAAATGTAACAAATGAAAGATTAGGTTTTCATCAATTAAACTCTAAAAGAAAAATATACACAGATAGCTAATAAACCATATAAATAGCACCCAATAATGTGCCTCCTTTTAAGGTTTCTCCAAGTATCATATAAATCACCTAGAAGATAAACCAGCAAAGCCTTTCTTTGCATAGCACTATCTTTATTACTTATTTCTTTACCACAATTGCTACTCGTAAATAAATAGGGCAGTTATGGTAAATCCTCTATGTTTCGAGAGGCATAAGAGCAGTGATGTTAAAAGCTTATGTCATGCATTAGGGTACTTGAGTTCAATAAAACAGTAGTAAAATTATATTGGAGAACATCAAGTTAATACTTGCAATGCGCTAAGAGTTTTCACATGTAGACTATCATTGATACTACAATTATTATACCGCTAATTATAGTTTATTTTATTATAGGATTTCTAAATATCACCGGTCTAATAGTGACTAAAAAACATCGTCGTTCATCGTAGAAAATCTGTAGTTCAGAGAAGGTTCTAAACTCTTCGAAATCATATGAAGTCTCCAAACTGCATTTGGGCAGTGTTTCATTAATTGCATTATACACAATAAAAACGCTATACATTAATATCGAGTTCTTAAATTTTTACCATTGTTACACATCGGAAATGAAACTATTTTTCTGGATTTAAATGGCGTATGTTTGTTTTTTCAAACAAACCAATGTATCAACCGTGACCATGGGACCTGTAAAGCGCCCGAAACGTTGGTTTGTTAGAAAAAACAAATATACGCGATTTAAATCCGGGAAAATAGTTTCATTTCCTAACTATACATTAATGCTATAGGAAAAGAGTTTACCTCGTATATACCATATCCAGGATTTAGTATAATATTTGCATAAAAAAATGCGCATTTAACCTCGATCTCACCTTTTTTTTTGTTGGAAAGTGACGATGAGGGAAATAAGCCTGTAGGCACGGAATTCCACTCCTCAGGCGTTCACCATATAAATGTGTCAATATAAATATGAGAAGACGAGTCTCTCATTAGAGACTTAATGGATAGGAGAGGGGTTTTACCATTTCATATAGATAATACTTCTACTTAAGACGTTTACTCTTTCATTACAGAATTAATGTATGTGAACCGTTTTCATTTGCCGCAATTAATTAATGTATTTGAAGGGATGTACACACTCTTAATGAAATTAATGAATGTGAGTGGGTATTTTCGACTCTAGAGAATTGATGTGTATGTGAGAATTTGCCCTTTTCCTTACATTGTTAATATGAATGTGTATAGACAAAATACAGTACAAATACCATTGACAATATTTTGCATTTACTTTATAAACATACGAGTACAGTAATATTCAGTGTTATTGGTTGCACGAGTAATCGAGTGATTACGGAACAGACTACTTTTACTGATCATATCAAATTTCAATCTCGCTTTGAAATACTCTCACCATGATCATGGAATGGTCTAAAATACTTAATAGGTCCTCAAAATGGGTGGACGTTTGGAAAACTAAGAGATAATTAATTTTTTATAGAAAGAAAATTAACATCAAAAAATCGTTGAATTACATCTATTTGCTAAGTTTGAATATTGAAATCGGTTAACGGAAAGTGGATGGAATCCAATAAACCGAAATCATCCTCTATTTTGCCACCCTTAGTGGTAGAATTTTCTTCAAATTTAAGTGCGACCACTACTACAATTGGTTCACAAATGTAGTAGTAACAAAAAAAATACAGTTGAACTGAGAAATTGCTCCTTCTTAAAAAAGAGAGGAATCAACTTGTGTGTCACTCAAAATGTGACGTTAACTTTGGCGCTATTAATTTGTAAAAGCAAAGAAATTACTGTTAATATATCTATTAGAAAGTACATTAACAGCAAAAAAAAACACTTTTACAGATGTAAACTTTCATTAAATTTATCATACAAAAGCAAGTGACTGTCTCACCTTAAGCAGCAACATGATGATTGTAACACTGTATGCTCGATCACATATAACACTTGTCCATTGATTTTAATGTCTAATGCTCTATTGTCACTGCACTACTCCGTATTGTCACAATGTCCACATCTCTACTTGTCACAATTTCCGTCGAAAGCCACGTCCATCCACGCAAGTGCAGGAACTCCTATAATTTGAAAACATCGATTAATTGATAAGTGCTACTTCACCGTGACTTAACCTATTAATTATTGGTTATTATCACTTGTCACTGGCACAACAGTAGGGGAAATCACTTATAATTTATTGAGAATATAGGTCAGTGTTTTTTGGCCTTTTAGCATTTTCGAAACTTTATCACGTTTTCAGAATTATTGTGTTCATTATTATGATTCAGATTTCTGAATAATAATAATGTTTTGAATTTTGATTTTTGTTTTTGTTGCAAATTCCAATAATACAATCGCGCCCAAAAACTACAGCCCTATTTACGATATCTAAGGATGTTTCAAGGATGATACACTATTATAAAAAGAAGTAATAATGTACGCACTTTTTTTAATAGAGGCAAGAGTATGAATGCGTTCAGCCGGGTGCCCGGTATGTAAGTGGTCGCGCGTATTGGCGGTTAGTTGTTAAATACCGCACTACTCTACATATCGACGGAAAACGATAGGACGCGCACGCGCAGGCCTAGCGGATTCTATGAAAGTAAGAGTGAGAGGGATTTGCAAAATTTTCGAAAACTACAGTGATTTATTTCTTGCAACAGCCCATTTTCAATATGGCAGAATATCAGTACTTGTTAAGACTTGTATGTATATGCTATTGTGAAGATGTCAAATATTATAAACTATTACGATGCTTTTATGCTATTATTGTTACCTAAACATTACAACAGCTTAATGTTATGATAAACAAAGTGTTCGAGACACAGGTTTGGGATACGGATGGTGCTGCATTATGCAGTTTTTAGTTTCGCTGCACCAATTTGTGTATAAATTGTATCATTTTACCGGGTTACCTTTTTGTTTTGTTTAAAGTATATTTACGTTTAGATATTGTTCATTTGAAATACGTATTTTTTTCTCATTATGTGTAACTGTTTGTCCCTCAATAAAATTAAAAAAAAATAATAAAATAGCAAAGCCATGTAATTCAAAATTTAAGAAAGTTTTGAAGTAAAAAGAAATAATTTGAATTAAAATTTAATCTGTTTATTTTAAAAATGGAGTTAAGTAACTACAAAGTACTAAAGTTAGAAAATCTTTACTTATTTATAACAAGATACTTTAGCGTTACCCACCTCAAGCAACATAAAACACAATTACTTACCTTTACATTCGGTGTTTGTCACAAATCGTAAATTAAATATTGTTAAATTTGTACCTACTACCGTTTGTGCACACATCATCCCAGGTTTTGTATTGATCGAAAGCGAGATATCGTTTTATTACTTCACTTTTTTGGAAATGTAAAAGTTAAAATTGAAATTTAACAGCAAAATTGTAAATTAAAATGTAAAATGTGCATTTGTAGATATGGAAGAGCGGTGCCTCAGGAGGCACAGGAGATGTGTCAGGACACACGTTTGATAAACTTAATAGGAGGTCACATCCATTGTCCATAATGTAAAGTTGATTATATTACTGAAACAAAGCGTTTATTTATTTCTTTCCTTTGTAATTTTTATACAACAGATCCTAGTAACTTATTTAATTCTTAGTGGATGATGTATGTCCAAATTCTACTACCATACACATTGTAGTATTTCAGAACTTTCAATGTAGTATCTTTAGGATCTTTATTCTTTATTCTCATTTATTTGCATACCATAACATAATATACATTAAATTATGGACCCTGAATAGGGTACAGCAAATAGTAGAAGAGAGGACTAGTCATAATTGTTACTTTTACTTAATATGTAATTAATTAAATATCTACCAACAGTTTTATATAATAAAATGTTTTTATAATTTGTACTTTTTCTATTGTAACTAAAACTAAATTTAAACAAGTATGTTAAAACTTAAACTCGGGTGCCAAGAATTTTATCTTCTAAAAAATATTTTATATTATAGTAGCTTTTATTTATTAGTAATTTCTTTAAGTTTTAAAAAAAATATTTGTTGTTTGGCTCATTCTTTAAACTCTCCGGAAGTTTGCATATTTAATCTACAGAAATGCATATTTAATCTAGAATATGGTGTATATGTGTTGTTTTGAAGCCTTTTTTTCTCTGGGTTATTTAAAGATCAGATGAAATACCATTATTTATAAGCTCGCTTTGTACTCAAAGATCACGGCCCACCAAAGTATTAAAACCGTTCCCACGGCCTAAAGAAATGACATATGGCTAGATTTATAGAAAAATATGTGTACTTTAAAATTTATATATCAATTATTAATTGCCTTGTTACTTGTGAACCCCGTAGATTTTCAATATGTTTTTACATAAACTAAAATCTAGTTTATAACTGCGTCTTTGGCCGAACGGTTACCAAGCCGGACTGCCACGCAGAGGTCCCAGGTTCGCTTCCCGGGCCGAGAGAACTATTTGTATGGCCTACATTTATTTTCTCGTGAATTTGAGAGTAATTTGTGGTTGTCTATGTGTGTGTCTATGACACCCGCGACACAGGGTTTCCCTAATGCGGGGTTGAATGCGTGCGTTAATTTAAAACTAATGCGATTTTTGTATGCATACAGATCATGGACCATGATCTTTTAGGTTTTTATTATAAATACTTAGAATTATGATATAATAATGTTTTAGTATATAAAGCATAGAGACGAAACAAAAATATTTTTTATCAAACGCAACGCTCTAAGCCATGACGCCTTTCTTGACCTACTTACTCACTTTTTTACCACTTTTAAACATAAAGGTCACTCGACTCCATTAAAGTATCTTCAGATGTTATCAACAGTAAAAAACATAACAATTTTTACTTTATGGACAATTATGCATTAAAGAACAGGCATTTTAAAAGGTATTTAGAGAGGTATTAAAAAGTATTAAGGATTTTTATATTCGTCTTCAACACTAGTAATAGAAATTAGTAACACCTCAATGCGTAATATATAATCAGTTATAAGTTATAACTCTTATTACATCTAAAAGACAATAGAAATGAAGTTACGTTATGTTCTAATTCACTAATCAATGTTAATAACAACAATAGAGCTGTAAAAGCTTATTATTACGAGAATAGGCAGCTATTATTACGAACTCTGATTATAGTATAATTTGAAAGCAATATTTACTGCAATTACTATTGGGCAGTTATTCAACGAACATCTCTAGACTAGTTATTGCTTGCATCTTCTTTTGCTAAGGTGTAATGTATCAATAATTAAATTACACAAACATGGTATGGTTGCCTGGAAGAAATTACAACTATGTATATATATATAAGGCCGTCTGTTGTACGTTTGCTTACTCTGAGATAATTACATTACTTTTATATGCTGTCATCATTGACTTACAAATAAATGGACGGCGGGTCTAATACAAAAACCACGAAAAAAATGTCCCAAGTCAACCTATTCGAAATTTAAATTGTTATGTCATCACAGTATCGCGCTGTCCGTAGAACAAATGAAGACTAAAGCGGAGTGTCGCGCTCTGTATACGATTTTAGCGCCTTACAAGTGCCGACACTTTTTAGCGCGGACCCGACGTCCATATAATTGTAAGTCAATGGCTGTCATTGTAATTTTTAATGTGCAATAAGTATATTTCATTCATTCACGTGTTCAGAGCGTTTGCTCACCTCGTCCGACTGAGAATCCGAGAAATGACGGTCCGGACTGTTACAGGTGTCCAGTGGTAGTGTCATTTTATCTTTAGGTGTACCAGCGATATTCGAATTTTCTCGGATTCGGATTTAGTGTACAAGCGATATTCGAAGTGGGTCCGGGTTTTCTAGATTTGTATAGTATCAGATTCGAAACGAAATAAGAATCGGATGCTGTGCGCAAGCGCGTAACAGTTATCAATATTTTGTGTCTTTGGTATATAATAAACTACATATAATCGGGTCGCACGTCAAAAGTGCTTTTATTACATGAAAATCATAAAAATAATAGGTACGAATGAAACAAATTACGTATTTAATTTATGTCAAATTTTACAACTCTCCAATTCAAACATAAAAATGTTCCTGAAAAGTTGTAATTTTGCAAATGTGCCTATATAATAACTAGGGTGGTTTCACCACTCTGTCTAGACTTTTTAAAGAATAATAATATTAATAACGCACACACTCAACATGGCCCCGCACTAGGGAAACCTGTGTCGTGGGTGCCATGGGCACACACATAGACGACCACAAATTACACCCAAACTCACGAGAGAAATAAATGTAGGCCATTCAAATATTTCTCCCGGCCCGGGAATCGAACCTAGAACCACTGCGTGGCAGTACGGCGTGGTAACCGTCAGGCCACAAAGACAGTTTCAATGTAGAGAATATTTTCGATGTGATCTGAAAGAGTACTTGGTGGCCGTTCTCTGTCAATATTGCCTTCCAAGTTGGCTGTATATATATCTCTTTCACCAGTTTACTTTCATTCAACCGCTTGATATGCCGAAACCACCTCAATAATATATTTCTCTATTTTTGTCATTACATCCTTTTGGAAACCACATCGTTCATTGGTCACAGCATTCTTAACTTTGTCCGAAAGAACTTTCGTTATCTACTTGTTAAGTAGAAGCTTCTACAGTGGTAAGAGCTATGACTGAAAGTCATTCAGGAAGTTGCTCTAAATTGGTTTATTTTAGTATATTAGTATACAATTTAAGGGTTGGTAGGCTAATATTGAAGCAATAAGTATAAAGACTTCATTTTGGCGTTTAATTATTATAATTTAATATTAATCATGAAAAATAATACTAGTAGGATAGTCAAATGATATATTTACGACAAGTACGAGATTGTCCTATCTCTATTATTATTTTAATACCACAATTTTTATGCATTTTATTGACATAGATGTATACACAATTAACACAATAAATTTAAATGTATTTTTTTGTTTTAATTTCCATTGATGTATGTTTGTATTATAATTTTACATGAAGTTTGTTCCAAGAATTTCAAAAGTTTTATTGTGTTTTAAGAGTTCTAAGTTCGTCATTTAATTGAGAAAGATATATCCAAAACTGCAAAATGAAATTTTGTAAAATTGCATTCAAAATACTTTCGAATTTTCATTAAAAACACGCTAGTAGGTACATAGATATCGTTGGGTTTAATTAATTTTATGTAAAAGAAGAGTCATCGTCTGCGTTAATAATAATTGTTAATAAAATGTATTGAGCAAAGCCTAAAACAATATAGCTAAGTTAAATTAAACAAGGTGCAATAAGGGTGTAGTTTAATACAAAATAATTGATCACTGAGTTCCGATATTAGAACAACTCTGTATTATGGGGGTCAGCTATCCTCCGTGACTATTATCCATCTAGTCGTGTTATACATCTAATAATTTCATATTTTGATTCGCGCAATATAATAACTGAGTTTATAATTTATGGTGCTTGCACCTCTGCTGATTTTGACCATAATTTTGTCTACTGGTGTATAACGAAATCAGCAATAATTTGACTCATTTTTAACACCTGGAAGACGTCGGTTCGAATCCGGGCGGATCGAAGGAATTTTTTCTGAGTATTTGATCTTTGTATTAATAATTATAAGAAACCTGCTACTTCTGAATTAAAATTAATAAGCGCTATATTCATTTATTGTTATTTCCTCCGGCTACAAATTTCCGTACAACAACACTATTGTAAGAATCGAGAGACATTAAGGTGCAAAACATCTAAATCAAAACATCATTTAAGTAGCAGCACACTCCTTGTGAAAGAATTCGTCCACGGAAATTCTGTCACCTTACCTATTTCTGCTGCCAAGGAATAATGTGAGTATTATTGCATTCCGATTTTGAAGTGCAATGGTGCTAGTGGAATTACAGGCACATGGGTCTTGTCAACTTATGTCTCAGGGTGACTTAAGTTACTTTTTAACATAAATTTCGTTATAGAAACTTATTTATTTATAAAGACAGTGGTATTACACTATAAGAGACTTAGAGTCGTATTCTAGAACTCTATTCAATGCTCAAGCCAGGATTGCACTGGCAACACAAGCATTGGAAATACGACCCTAATAGCAGGGACTTGAGTATGATTTCTAGTGCTTTGAATCATACTCAAGTCCTGACTTAAGCATTGAGTAGAGTTCTAGAATACGACCCTAAGAGTTGAGTATTGCAGTGAGCACTGAAAATTATACTCAAGTCCTTGCCATTAGGGTCGTATTTCCAGTGATTGAAAGCATACTCAAGTCTGCTCAAGTCCTGACTTGAGCACTGAGTAGAGTTCTGGAATACGACCCTGAGATTAGTTTAGAACAAAAAGGTTATTTATATTTGTTTTTTTATTAAACGGAATTACACATATTTGATTACTCTAGATATTACATGTAGATATTACATGTTCTTATGCGTATTCCAATTTACCTATTAAGCTCATATCTGGGACAAAATGCTGAATTACAGAATATAAAAATTTCAAATATTTAGAAAATTTAGACATGTTTTGGACTAAAATTATAAAAACCGAGTAAAATCAAAACTATAATTAAAATTAGAAATATAAATATAATATACAAGTTCTAGACTAAATTCCAGACTGTTGCGAAATTTTAATACATACTACTTTAATATAATTACTACTTTGACATACCTACATATATAATCCGTAAAAGAATGCAAAAAAATCCTTCAAACATCATTCATCCGAGCCACTCTAGAATCCATATTTAGAGTCATCAATCACACTCTTGCCGATTTGGTGGTACTCAAGTTTTTTTAAATTCCCGATCAATTATTTATTGCACAACATCAACAGCAGCAACAGCCTATAGACACGTAATTTTGGGCAAATTATGCATAAATTTGGACTGCATATTCATTTACTTAATTTTGTAATTTTTTTATTAACCAAGTTAAATTTCTTACGTAAACCTTTTTTTTTCATGTCTTCCGGTCAATTATACGCCCACATCTATCAAATGTACTGCAGTAGTATTAGCTTTAGCAGCCATTTAATTTTATTATTCATAAGATTTATGATGTAGATCCTTAGTTCTTCCCACGGAGGTATTAATTTTGTCTGTCACAGTATGATTTATTTATTTCTTTGGCGATACTTTATAAACCTAGATAATTTTATGTCTTAGAAAGTAAACACCAAAGGTACAAAACAGAATTCATGTATACTGTACCAAGGAAATATCATATTACACCTCATCTCGTCAAGAATGGTAATCCCAGTATACCCAAAATAAGTGTGTTTTTAGATTCTAAATTTAAAAAATATATACCAAATTTAACAATGACTTTGTGTCGTAAACGCATGTTGAGAGACTGCATGATAAACGATTAAGAAGCTGAAGATACTTCAAATACGCCTTGTCCAAAAATATGGAGTGTCCTCTTAGGCAGATAGTGTCTCAAACGTTGTAGGCATTCTTATGAAAATGTTCACAGTGGCTTATTGACGAGCAATCTACGGATGCAAGTTTCTTTTCATTGGTCCCTTACGTGTCTCAAGGTCTTCCTGAATTTTTAGTTTAAATGTTGGTTTTCTCATAAGATAGTGTGTGTGGCTGCGCAATTATTTATTATTTCAGCTCCATGTATACGAGTATTTAATATTTGTTATTAATATTTAATATTGAAAGAATGGATGAAATATTCTTTATTGCACATTAAAATTACAATGACAACACATAACAGTAACGTAAGTATCACAGAGTAAGTTATTTATTATAGTATTAAGAAACATTTGTTTTTCTAATAATTTTTTCTCGACGTATACAATTATAGTAGCAGTAGAGTTCCTTGTGAAAGAGTTCGTCCAGGGAAGTACTGCCACCTTACCTATTACGGCCGGTAAGTAGTAATGTGAGCATTATTGCGTTCCGGTTTTGAAGGGTAAAGGTGCTGGTGAAGTTACATGCATATGGGACTTGTCAACTTATCTCTCAGAGTGATGGACTCAATGGCAGTATCCCTCAAATCTTTATGATTTTAAAGCTCTGAGTGGCACTTCAACTGTTATAGACAGGCGTGTCACGTACCACCAGGAGCACGACTTGTTCGTCCCGTCACTTGGTATCATAAAATAAAAACAAAACGCAACTTAAATTAATTTTACACTCTGGCAACACTATCTTCTCTTCCGCCGTCTCCCCGTTACCTCAAAACTGTCGTCGCGAGTTCAAAAGCTCTTTTAAATATTCTAAAATTCCGCGTTTTATAATTTAATAAGTGTGAAACCACCGAAACTCATGTCATATTCCTAAACTCCTGCTGGATGTGTATGGTGCCTTCACGAGATAAGTCCTGGTAGTACTGGCAGAATATAAGCGAAGCTATATACTCCCTGAGTCCTTTGTACTATATTCAGTGTTCCATCTCATAACTAGTCGACTTGTTGACGAGATGTTGCACTTGGGACGACAGGTCGGACGTCTTAGGTATCGTTGGAGTGATGAAGTTCAGAAAAACCAGAAGGAATGTGTGTGCAAATGGTTGGAAGAGGTAAGTTCAGAATCTGGTGTGGGAGGCTAAAATCCACTTTGGGACACTGCGCCACCAAAGTAAGTAAATAGGTTAATTGGTTATTTCCTTTTTGATTTTTTGGAGTACACTGTTTTATGTCGAGGTTTCTAAACCTCAGTTTATTACCCAAGCAGCACACCCATATCTAAATATACACTATAAGATATCAAATAGAATTTAATTCGATTGAATATTTTAAGAGTTCAAATTCCCTCAAGATATCTCGAAGCAGGTTTCTAGATAATTTAAAGTAAAAGTGGGCACAACTTTATTAGTAGATCACAAGAGTGCTTTGAGAAACTGTCTGTAGGAAGTGTTGAGAGTGATTCTTATCTTTTTTTTTTCAAGTAACCCTTCTATAATGCTACAAGACCATTTATGGAATGTAGACTGCTTTTATTTAGTCTTGTAGACAGTTTTTAAATAATTTATAGTATATGATAGTTTTCTTAGTAATGCTATTTTATAACCAAAGTAACTAAAGCGTTACAAACGTAAGACGAAACAATTCTCTTAATACTAATAGATAATAGATAAAGGCTTACAAAATATAAACTATCAAAATTGCAACATGGCGAAATTAGATATAATATTTCTGACTTTTTCGCGCAATGTTTAATCGGTTAGAAAGCGCGAATTGATGTGCGACTTCAAATACATTGTGAAAAGTGATGTAAAACCTGTCATAAAAGTAATGCGCTCGCTAAATTTTAAATATTTATGTATAAAATATAAACTTAATAAAAATACGATTATAGATTTTCGGTTTTAAATATTTATTTAAATATACAAAATAACTCACAAAACAAACCATTTCCAAGAAGTTCTAGGCTTCTTCAAGCTAATTTCAACTTAGATTTACTTTTTAAAAATAAAAGAAATTTTTCTCGGCTGCTTCATTGTCATTCTTTAAAAATAAAAATGGCGATAAAAATTTAAAGCTTTTTTTACAACACTATTGGGAGCATTTTGTCTATAGAATACGAATAGATATTTTTACTTGCTTTACGTAGTTGATCTTATAGAAGAATATTCACTGCTATGAAGCTTTTATGATTGTCTACAAAACGCGATGTTTCTAAGCGATTTTTTTATTTTAACAGTATTACAAAACCTTTATAATAGTTAGATTTCACTGTATTTTATTGATAGACGGCACAATACACATACACAACATTGAAGTACAGTAGTTTACGAATTGTTTTTCTCTCTCATTTCTCATCTCACTCATTTGAATTGTTTTTATCATTTCAGAACACGGAATTACTTCACAATGTTTATTTATTTGTCAACAGACAAAAACCAGCTCGCGCGGGAATTACGACTATTGCATCCAGGGTTGCCAATTTGTGGGGAATTCCCCAAATTGTGGGGAATTTCAACTAGATTGGGGATTTTGTGGGGGTTGGCGGTATATGAGGAAAATAATTCTAACATTGTATCATTTTGTTTAATCTGTCAATTGCTGATGCATCGCTAGTTTGATCATTACTGTTAGAAACACTGTGATGGACTACATCGACGTGTTTTTCAACATCGCACATCCCTCGTATTATTAACAAGCAGCTTAAATAGAATTATTATTAGAGTACTTGGTTCTGAATTGTAAAATTACCAGTCGGTGCGTGTTGAGTTCGCGACTCTTTCTCCCTTGTAGGCCGGTCCCCGGTATGAAGCGAAACGAAATCAGCTATTGATAAACAAAGCCGAGCAGTTAGTACTTCCACACCACAACTTACCACTAGTCAACTATAAATATTAAATATAGGTCGAAACTCATTGATTATTTCTAACATTAACATAGTGTCACCAAATGCACAACAAATAATCAATTTACTTAATTTTGTAAGACAAAGAAAAATGAATTTTTTTCAAAGACTGATTACAGATTAATGTTGAGTCTAATTAAAATAAATAAACGATTTAAGGTCTTCTAATTTTATAGTTAGGTTGACATTTAACATTCTGTTTACATTCACAGCAAACGTAATTACATTTTGAGTTTCTTAATTTTTTATTATATTTTTAAGCGATGTATTTCCAATAAGTAATGAAAACTCGAGATGTAGGGAATTTGTGGGGAATATGAACTTTGCTCTCCCCAAATTTGGGGATTTTAACGGTGATTTTTGGGGATTTTGAACAATTGGCATTGGCAACGCTGATTGTATGGAATGGTGTGACTTAATATCCAAGGTTCACCACCTCCACCAGATCTTTCAATATTCTTTACTTTATCCATTTTGCATGAACAACGTCCAATAGAGTAAAAACCCCTAATTGTAGTATTTTTTTTAATAAAATCTACTGAAGACGCGCTATAACGTGTTTGCCATAAGTACAAACACTACAGAATGTCTATAAATTAAATATATCTAGAATAAACTTAAGAACACTAGTTTTTAGAGTATTAATAGACTTTACTGGATGTGTATAGAACAATTTTACTAAAAATAATCAGTTGTTCTACAAATGAACTTAAAATAAGGACTATAAGAGTAAATCTTAAGAGAGATTACACTTAATTAAGTTGTTTGGTATTAAGAAGGTTTTAAAATTTTGACTTGAGTGAAATAAGTCTATAAGAATCATTGACTTACAAATAAGAACAATTTCTTTTTTCTAAAATTATTTATAGAGAACTATCTAAATCTATACCATATTAAGACTGTTTATACATATAACAGTTTTAAGGCGTATAAAGTGTGCTCCATGGGTATGTTATTATACGTCATACCACAATAAGTAGTAATGGCAATTTAGGCAATGACCACGAAAGTGGTAAGATCTATATGATGATATTAGGTTCCAAACCAAAAAATGACGCAATGCCAGTAATTGCGATTTTGACCACGACTAAAAAATTTTAGCACATTAGCAACTCCCGTATTTTTTTTATTTTTGACATTAAAAGCGATTGCATCCGTTTCATAGAGAGCTTTTTAATGTAACTTTCAAATCTTGTGCAAGGAATGGAAAGAGAGCATTCTTATTATTAAGATCTTATCTTAAAATGAATCGCATTGAAAATAAAACTGTAATACCCGCTATAGCTGTGAAATACTTTGAACCATGTATGTGTAGTGTTCTGCTTTAACGCTGAAAATACTTTGACAAATTCGTGTAAGTAATGAGCGCGAGAACAATTGAAAAACAGATGATAGAATTTCGGATTTTCATAAGGCTCAACTTACAATGGCGCAGAGTCGAAGCGTCGCGTCGCGTCGCGTCCTGTTCTTCAACTACAACTACTACTACTCACGTCGACGCGTCGACTTATAGCGTCGGCGATCTGAGTGGAAGCAAAACGCACAACGCCTTTTTCGCTCTCCTTACATGGACATGAACGTTTTTAAGTGTGGTGACTATAGTAGCAGCAGCGCTCCTTGTGAAAGAAGTTCGTCCAGGGTAGCACTGCCACCTTACCTATTTCTGCCACCAAGAAGTAATATGAGCATTACTGCGCTCCAGTTTTGAAAGGTAAGGTTGCTGGTGAAATTACAGGCACATGGGACTTGTCAACTTATGTCTCAACGTGACGAGCACAGAGGAGTGCCCCTCAGATCTTTGCGATTTAAAGCTCTGAGTGGCACTGCAAGTGTTATGGATAGGCGTGTAGCTTACCATCAGGCGCTTGACTTGTTCGTTCGGTCATTGATATTACAAAAAGAAAGTTCAAACTCTGTACATACTTAATATGTACGGGTATATGAACGATTGTTGATGCTTCTCCTGCAAATACTTTACAATTTGCACCAACATAGGGAAATAGATTGTGCTTCTAATGGAAAAAAAAACAAATATCGATAAACGATCGCTTATACTTATCTAATAACATTTAAAAAACTAAAAATATCGATATTATCTCCATAGATTATTATCGTTTTAGGCAATCATTAGACACGTATGTACAGTCTGCAAGTTAATTCATTTATTGACTTTTTTTATGATATCAAGCGTCGGAACGAACAAGTAATATGCCTGGTGATAAGCGACACGCCTGTCATAGCAGTTGCAGTGCCACTCAGAGTTTTAAATCGCAAAGAAGAGGTACTACCACTGCGCTCATCACCCTGAGACTAAAGTTAAAAAGTCCCATGAACTTGTAGTCGCACCAGGTTCGTTACACTTTAAAACCGGAACGCAGCAATGTTAAGGGAACGCTGTATTAGTAAAAGGGCGTACTGCCACCTTACCTATTACTATACTATATGAGCATTACTGCGTTCCGATTTTGAAGGGTAGGGTGCTAGTCAAATTACAGGCACATGGGACTTGTCAACTTAAGTCTCAAGATGCAGTGCAGTGTGCAAGTGCAGTGGCAGTGTCCCTCAACCTCCAAGTGCACGACTTGTTCTTCCCGTCATTAGGTATTAAAAAAATAAAAAAGACCTCTCCTGAAGAAGGATATAAGGGGTAAATTTATTGATGCCTAAGGTATATTACCTTAAATTAAACGTATTAAAATATTTTCCGGAGTACACTATAGTCTCAAAGTTGCGCAGTAGCATCTGCGTACCACACGCTTATGGCGTATGCCAATTGTTACAACTCCAATCTTATCACAATGGTCATCTAGGTCGGACAAGCGGCAACAAAAAACAGATCTCATAATCTGTTGTCTCTATTGGACTTGACAGCACATTGACACGATAAAATAAAAAACGTCATCAACAGTTGAACCGTGTAATCTGTTTTATACAATTACCACGCCAACTTTGATATTACGAACCTAAAAACACAATGAATATTGTACCTAATGTGGTTTGCATAAGTTGAATTTGTATATTAGATAATGAAAATATAATTGTTGCGTACTTAACGCACTGCTCTAGTAAAAGTGGACTACATATTTTTATTATTACTTTTTTGACACATTATATCTTGTTAGACAGAGGAGTTGAGGTACCTGTCTCACGTAACTATTGTTAGCTTTCTCCGCGTGAACTTTTTAACACACAATTAACGTATTTTTGAAGGTGTCGATGGAGATAATTTAGACTGGACAGTTAATGCGCAAAATAAAAAGGTTGACAATTTAATAGTTCTTTTAATAAACGATGAACCGATTAAAATACATGTTCTCATTAGAAATAGAACATAGAAAAGTAAAATAGGTATTTTTTTTATTGACCTCACTTAAGGTTCTAACCGAAAGTCAGTGCGGCTTTGCGTTTTCCAGCAAATACTGAGTTTGTGACCCTATTAGCACCGCGGCTCGAACCACATAAAGTATATTTATATCTAGTGTTCTTTTTACTGTTTGTGTGAGCAGTTCGTTTTTTATAAATAATATCAAGTGACGGGACGAACAAGTCGTACGCCTGATGGTAACAGAAGAAGGAACAGTTGCAGTGCCACTCAGAGCTTTAAATCGCATAGATCTGAGGGGTTCTGCCACTGCGCCCGTCACCCTGAGACATTAACAGGTCCCATGTGTGTGTAATTTCACCAGCACCCTTCTAAACCGGAACTCAATAATGCTAACATTACTGCTTGGTGGTAGAAATAGGTAAGGTGGCAATACTTCCCTGGACGAACTCTTTCACAACTTTCTCTTTCTTTCGTGTTTTAATTTAATCTATTTTTTTTATATATGTTTTGTTTTGTTTGTGTTTCTGTTTCGTAATTATTTACAAATTTGTTTTACATTGTACGTTTTGATTATGTTTTGTTTTTCTTCTATTTTGCTTCTTTTTTTTATCTTATGGTGTCATTGTGGTAAACATATAAGTGTATTTTCTTTCTCTTGTATTCAATTAAAAAACCTCATAGTGACACAATACACTAACAATATTGATAATAAAAAACAATCTATTTACGTTCGATGCGTTCACAAAAATCGATAGACCATGTTAATAAAGGCGTAAGGCGTTTTCCCTAGTCGGTTCAGTTTCACTGTGTACTTTCTAAGCAAGTGGAGCAGCGCCGATGTCCTATAGTGTCTCTTCGAGAGCTCCCTTTGCAACTAATATGCAAGTCATAGCCAGTGATCGGAATAGGTAACGCATACCTATAACTACAAGAAGAGTCGATGCGATAGTTTTAAGATCCCGGAGGAATGTGCAATACATGTATATACATGTAGGTAATAATTCTAATTGCATTAATTAATTAAGATTTCTTTTTTGTCGAAATTTTCTTAAATATTCCGATAATCTCAGTACAGAAGTACTAAAAAAAACCGATCTCAAAAGTCATTTAACCCCTAGTTTACCACCCTTACAGATGGAAAATTTTCTTTAAATTGGACCATTCCTGAGGTACCCTCTTTCCAACAAAAAAGAATCATCAAAATTGGTTCACAAGTGTCGAAGTCATCGCGTAACATACATACAAAAAAACACAGTCGATTTGACAGCCTTCTCCTTTTTTTGAAGTCGGTTAAAAATTTAGGTAAATATAATCTACCTACCTATCCCAAATAAAGTTAATTTTTAATTTACTTAAGTAATGTACCGAATCTCAAAGAACTCCAAAACAAAAATGTTGTAAGGAAGTCTCCACTTTCTGTCTCTGTTCCTAGAAGTTTAGGTAAATAAAGTCTACCTATACTGATCACTCATAGCACTTAGAGTGTGAAGGGAAATTGATAACAAAGTTATAAATTTATTCTATTGATGAGAAACTTCAAGAAGACGTTGGACATCTATTGCATACACATACGCTGATTACGATTAAAACCACTTTTAAAAGTTAAAAAAGAATCGTACGTCTAATTTTTCCAGAATCCAGTCGCAATTGAACAGGTCAAATCGTCATCAGCCTATTAAACACCCACTGGTGGCCAAGGATATCCTCTAAGTAGAGGGTTTGCTTTACACGAGTTGTGAACAGTCATCGACATGTAGGCTACAATACGATATTTTTTTTTATCGTTAGCGGGAGACTTTGCTAAATTAAGTATTCACAAATATCTTTAAAAAATAAAGTCGTAACCACGGAGATTCGAACCGTGGAGCTCTGAACTGCAAGACACCTCTAAAGGAATAAAACACAATGTCCGACTTGTCATGCCCTAGTTTTAGAAATCAGCCCATTTCTCAAAACAAAACACTTATTTTGACCAATCATTACTTAACAATATTTCGATGCAATATCCATTACTCTACATTATTATTCACGAATTCCAATTTACGAATAGCAAATATCGAAATCAAACTCAGGCATCCATTTTCTATTGTCATTATTATGGTGAAACTACGTGTTATTTTGTACTTACAGTCCAAACACAACAAACTGAGTGATATAATATGACAAACGTATTGTATCACTTAACGTAGATCAAATATGGAATCTGAGAAATAACGTCTCATACCGGATATTTATTACACTTCAATACGACAGCTTTTATATTATTGGGTCTTAATCGTATCGATGGCATACACTGTAATGTTTGCCATCCAGGTGAAAGGATTTGCCAATCGACGTAATGTACTCGCTGAATGTACCCCAGGGTTTTTTTTTGACACCAAGTGACGGGACGAACAAGACTTGCGCCGGATGGTAAGCGATACGCCTGTCCATAACAGTTGCAGTAGCACTCAGAGCTTTAAAACAGAAAGATTTGGGAGGCACTGTGACTGTGCCCGTCACCCTGAGACATAACTTGATAAATGTCGTGTGTCTGTAATTACACCAGCACCTTCAAAACCGGAACACTGCAATCGTCACATTACTGCTTGGCGACAGAAATAGGTAAGGTGACAGTACTTCCTTGGACGAACGCTTCCACAAGGAGCTCTACTGCTACATCCGAGGGCACCAGACGTACAGGTAAGGTACATCGTGCGGAGAGACTCCTTTTGTACACCCCTTTTTGGTGCTTCCCTCTTGTGAACGAGTTGTAATTTTATTAAAGGTTATGGTGGACCATTCGACTGTCACCACGTGAACATAGTAGAGAATTAAAAAAGTCCTACCCCTGGATTCATCAAGATGTGGATCGTGAGAAGTCGCTGAATCTACTTCAAACTCAAGTAGATTCCTGAAAAAACAAGTATATATAGGACTTCAGGGATGCCAGCCGAAGCTAATGAGACTTTAGTGCTCCAGCACAGTCCATGCAACACTTTCTGGTATGTCCCCCGTGCCGGACGACCTGCAGATGTGAATACCTCAAAGCAACCACCAATATACCAATATATTATTCAGTATATATAATTTTATCTCTACGTTCCAACGGTTTTCACTTTTTTATGATACTGTATGACGGGACGAATAACTCCTCCGCCCGGTATTAAGCGACACGTCTTTCCATAGAAGTTGCAATGCCTCTCACAGCTTCAAATTGCAAAAATCTGAGGAACACTGCAACTGTGTCAGTTACCCTGAGACATAAGTTGACAAGTCCCATGGTCCTGTAATTTACCCAACACCCTTACACTTCAAAACAGAAACGCAGTAATGCTCACAGGAGCTCTACTGCTGCTACTATACTGCGGTTGTGGTCGCTGAACGAAGAGGTCCCGGGTTCAATACCCGGTAGGACCAGTTCGGGAAATTAACGTTTCTAAACTAGACCTAGTCTGGATGTGCTGAATAGTGAGTTGATTTCGTACATGGAATTCCCTAGTTTGAGACGAGGCAATTAGTATTTTTTTCTGGTCTATTATTATTATTACTAATTTTAAAATACACGAAGCATCGACACGATAAAAAGATGATTAGAAATAATAAAGTAATACATAAGTAAGTACCATATTTTGTTCATAAAGAACACACTTTCAAATCCAGCCCTTAATTTCGAAGTTATTACAATCAAATTAACACACCGACATACGTCCACAAAGAAACTCTATATTTATATATTTAGACATAAATAAAATGCAGCAATACGCTTAGTTAAGTCCTTCATTAGCAAAAATCTTTATTTATATCAAAACAACAATTGAGAAAGTCAACCAGGAACACGAAGTCGCGTTAGTCGATCAACTCTTACGTAACACCTGTACAGATAAAATAATAGAATCACTTCATTGAATCTGAAACAGCGGACGATAGAAAGCGAAAAATCTATTGGCTTAGAGCTCATTTAAAAAACAACGATTACTTATTTAAGATCTTATATATATATTATATAACCTTTCAATTACAATTGATAGTATCATGTGCAATTTTTTAGATGAAATCTCTTTGCATATAATTGCAAATACTTAAATATATCAATGCCAACTGTTTGATGTAATGGATATAGAAAACCGGCAAATGATTTTAAAAAGTAAACTTTATATCATAGTTTCCCAAAGTGGTCCCTACCCCAGTGGGCGCTAAAAAGTCCTAGGGCGCCAGAAGGGACCTCGGAAGAAATTCGGGGGCGTTGATGTTGTCCAGGGGGTGCTACCGCATTTGAAAGATGCCTGAATTTTCTATATAAATACGTGTGGCGCACTATAATATAATTTCCGGAATGAATAAGAAAAAATATTATAAATAGTCAGAAATGAATTTATTGTTTCTCAAAATATTGTCCGTTAGTATTCGTACGAAAAAGTGCATATTAATGCACTTTTTCATATCTATATATGTATATATATATATATATATATATGTGTGTGTCTTATAAGTTGTGATAACTCTTAAATACATGATTATTTAAAATAACCCGAGATTTCGTGACTTGTTAATTTTTAGAAATTAAAAAAATTTTTTTTCATCAAAACTTGTTTATTTTCATTATATTAATAAACTATATTGTTTCCATACATAAACTCAATCATTTATTACCTATAAAGATATCTACATACAATTTTTATGGCAAACTACAAAAATAATTTTAAGGATAGAAAGATAGGCACAAGTAAGTCTAATACTTAATTTCGAAAAAACATTGGTATTGAACAACTAAGTCTGTGAAATTTTAGATCATTAACATATTCATTACTTACATAAGAAGTGAGTACTTTAAGTACTCAATATGTTTATATTTAGATTTCATTTTCTACACCTTATTAAAGCTAAATTTGTGTATTGCTCTACAAAATTCTATTTATTTTACCTACACTGGGTAAACGTCGTTATAGGAAAGTTGTAAATGATACCCTTAGACTTACGATACTGGTAAATTGGTATAATTTACAATCTCTTTTACTATATTCCTTTACTCGTACAGATTAAAACGCATTATTATTAAAAACTCGTTTTCAATAAGTGGTTACACGATTAGCTAGAACAAAAATGTACGACTAACTATTGTCTAGAGTGTCGGCTTATCCCCAAGTTATATATTTTATTAATAAATAAAATCATACCAATCTCAAACAAGGAAATCCCCTGTTAAATGTCTAGGAAAATATTGCCTCCAGATTTTCTACGGAGTAGCAGAATTGCAGAAGCAGCAAAATTCTATTCACGTCGATGTAAATATCAAAAAGTAACAACTTCTCTAACCGCTTTTCGCGCGCTCAGGTGTTATTCACTCTTAATATCGCAGCATCACCATCATTATCCATTTATACAACCGTAAACCAATTTAGGAAACAAACTTTTTTGAATAGTTTCTGGTCATCTGCACAGAGAATCTCTCTACCAGTAGCAGCAACATTGTTTTCCACCAATGCATCTAATGACCTTAAAGTATAAACGAAGACCAACCCCGACCGGGGAATCGAATCACGGTCTCCTACGCGACAGGCAGGGATAGTAACACTATTTAATAATAACTATGTTTATTTCTCCCAACAAAAACGTTACATGTATAAACTAGATATAGACTGATATACACTTTGTTGCTCACACACAGGAATAAAAACAGTACATAGACAGCTTAAAACTAATATGGGCAACATATATAAAGTGCCAATAGCAAAATTTGAATTGTTTATATATATATATATATATCGATTATTATATTTTTTATATATATTATATTTACATATATATTAGTATATGCATACCCAAATAAACTTATACTTAATAATAAATATATACACGTTGCGGACAGTGTCAGAAGATGTTTACGCATTCCAGTTTTGAAAATAGGAAGCGACTTTCAGACGGGAGTTCGTTCCATAGTTGTGCAGCCTTAATTGTAAAATAGTCTTTGAAACACTCCGAGCGAGTTAAAGGTGGTTTGACTAGGTTATCCATTTTAGACGTAAGTTCACAGTTGTGATCTTCCCCGAGGAAACGAAAACGTTCTTTAAGATAACGCGGGGTACGACGGTAGTAAAATAATAAACTAAAATAGTAACCTATAAATATAGTGTGAGTTATTCATTATATTTTATAAACAGTAAAGGGCGTGCTTACTGTGCATGCTTTTGTCTAAAGGTAAAGACGATTCAGTCAGTACAGACGATTCCCCGCTTCGATAAATCCTCACGATAATCGTATCGATTTGTCGCTATTCCCCTGGCGTTCGAGTTGATCGTTAACGTCATAAACATACACTATTGAGTCGTCGTTGAAACGACGGATCGTGAAGACAAAATCGTTCAATATATGGGGACCTTAATAGGCCGAAGCGACTTTGATCATAGCATATTCACCAATGCCACAATCTCTATATTAATTAATATCTCTAAGCCCGCGCGTTATGTGTAGAGATGGGAAAAACAGCTTTTTTTAAACGTTGTGCTTTTTTTAAAACTTTTTTGAAGCTTACAAAATCGTTTAAAAATACGTTTACGCGCATAGATTTTTATGTTAAAAAAAGCTTGCAACTTTGTGTTGATAGCGAAAAGCAAGTGTAGACTACTGAAGGTTTTAGATAAGTAAGTTTATTTGTAAAACAAGAGTTCTGATTTCATTTGTAAAATTATTATTCACAATGATGAATTAATTTGTTTAGGAAACATATATGGCAGGACTTGATACATAAGCACGTTGTTAACACTCATGCTTATATGCTTATTTTAAAAAACAAACTTTTTTTAAATGTGGTCGTTTAGTGATACTACATCATTAGAGATCCTTGTAAAAGAGTTCGTCCAGGGAAGTACTGCCACCCTACCTATTTCTGTCATATAAGCAGTAATGTGAGTATTACTGCGTTCCGGCTTGGAAGGGTAAGGGTTTTGGTGAAATTACTGGCACATGGGACTTGTCAACTTATGCCTCAGGGTGACGGGCGCATTGGCAGTGCCCCCAAGATATTTGCTATTTAAAGCTCTGAGGGACATTGCAGCTGTTATGGATAGGCGTGTCGCTTACTACCACGCGTACGACTCTTCGTCACTTGGTATTATTAAAAAAAAGTATGAGATTGACAAGCACGCTGCTCCGCCATGATTTTTCTTTGGCATAACGTTGCATTTTCTGAATATTTACATATTGATTATTACTTATTACATAAGTAAATAAATCAGAACTACACATTTCTATTCATCGGATATTGCAATCATAGAACAACTTACCATTGTATCACGCATCTCATTAACCGGTATTCTTAATTAAATGGTCACGCGAACTAAAACTTAATCGTTTATAACCAATAACTAAATGTAATTGATACGTCAAATAGAGAAATTAATAACCCAAGTGTTGTAATTAGAACGAGCATAATCGCTTTTGTTTGGTTATAATTAATAGATTTGCTCTTAGCTTACAATTTGCGTATAAAGCATTTCAAGTTTGGTATTGAAGATGTTAAATAGAAGCTACTATTTACTAATAAAGTACAGCAACTGAATATGTAAATAGAATTGATTCCCTGTCTGTTGCCTTGTTCCCTAAACGCTAAGGCTTGGGCCTTTTCAAGGCGAGAGTGATTAGGTATTATATACATACATATTATATGGGTGTGCATTCTCCATCGTCGACACAATTGTTACTTTACATCAGGAGAAATTAAGGTCAAAAAGACACATATATTTAAATAAAAAGGGGAAAAAAATAATATGAAATCACGATCATTGTACCTACATAAGGGCATTTCGATGAACAAGAAACCACGTGTACCGTAATTCTAATATGTGTGCGTGCTTTTGTGTGTGTGTGTGTGTGTGTGTGTGTGTGTGTGTGTGTGTGTGTGTGCGTGTGTATATGTGTGTGTGTGTGTGAGAGAGAGAGAGAGAGAGAGTGCGTGTGCGTGTGTGTCAGCATGCACGTGTATGAGTGAGTGCGAGGTAGGTTTCATGTGTTAACGACGATCAGCCATGCATAGGTCTTGGGTTTGATTCCCGGACTGGGAGAAATATTTGTGAGGTCTACATTTATTTCTCTCGTGAGTTTGGGTGTAATTTGTGATTGTAATGTGTGATGTGTGTCTCCTTGGCACCCGTGATACGAGGTTTCTCTAGTGCTATGAGTGTGTGCGTTATTATAATTTAGTATTATTTACTGACATTTTTGGTGTAAAAATGATATTTAAATTTATTTATATAACATTTTTCTCGACTCGACTTTAGTCGAGTTAATAAACATGGTCAGAGCTTCTATTTCCACGCTATAGTTTTTATTGAGCATAAAAATATTTAACCACGCTTGCCACTTTACCGTATTATAGAGAACTTCAGTCCATTTCAGTATCAAATTTTAATGATCGCTGTTGTTTATTTTACTGAGATTTCTTGCTATTACCAAACATACCAATTACGTCTAAGGTTGGTTTCTAGTGATCATAATCTATCAAGTGGACATTGATAAATTTCAAAGGAAGAGGAAGGGCAATTTGATGTAAACAATGTACATGGAGACGTAATATAGGAAAGCCCTAGTACCTAATTCGAGTGTGTAACAACCAGTAGTATGTTAGTTACAGGTAGTGAGTGGACACTAGTTTATTTATATCTATCTGCCAGGAACGTACTTAGGTGTAAGAAATCGAGGTTTTAGGATTTTAAATAATTTGTAATTTGACAGAAATCTCTAAATCCAAATTTAAATTTTTCTTCGTGATTGCGATTGTACAATAAACTTCTCCAGTACTTACTGTCAAATGCTATGTAGATTATCTTCTGAATGTTATAGCCTATACGCTCTTCATCGCATCAGACATTACCTAGGAGTTAATATAATTTTTTTTTTAAATTATTTCTTTTTATAGCACGGATGAACGAAACATAAAATTGTTAATGGAAAAAAGTTCGTTTCAGAATTTCATAATGGGATGTTATTAATATAAATTGCTAAAATTGAAACTTACGTCCATTAAAATCGTAGGGACGATATTTATACAAAGTCAAGAGTATGCCAAACATGTGACGACAAATAACTACAACTTCAAACGATTATGTCGTGCAATCGACCAGACCGCTACCGTGTACCGATAAATTGTCGTCACAATCTAGTGGGAACAGCTAGACACGATAGTCGTTCAACGATAAAATAAACGTCCACGACACAGCCGTAATACGGGAACAGGCTAGACGCGACAGTTTTCCAACGATAAGTAAAACGTTACGACATAATGGGAGCACGCCCTTAGAACGGTACAAAGTGCAAAGTTACGTATATGTTCTTAATTCTACACTAGAAAATATATTCAAACTTCGTGTTCAACAGAATTGTAGGTATTAAAATAAAATGTTGTCCACGCTATTTACTATCTAAGTTGTGTTTTTCAGTAGTCCAAGTACCACCTGAATTCGACTCTGTCTCAAGCGTCTCTCATTCAGTGCATGCCGTCTCGTTAATGGGTAATAAAATGAGGTTGTAAATACTAATTTTATGAGTTTTCTGTAGTTATTGGTATATTACATGTACATAAATTGTAAGAGGTATTTTAAGCATTTTGGCATACCATCGCTAAGCTCGAATGTTAAAATCATTTCCTAGTTAGGAACTGAACTGTCAAATAATGCTACTTCGAGAATTATTTTCGAAATGGCAACCTAATGATACATATTCGTTTATGGAATTTCGTTTTTATCTTAATAGGAACTGGAATTTTACTCCGTGTTTAGGTATAATTTAATGTAAATAATTTATTACAGAGTTCCATTTGTTAGGTATATGGTTTCAAGTGTTTGTGAGTAAATAGATTATACGTAAGTAGAATTAATCGGTGCAGAATGGGAAGCAATATCTCCGATAACAATGAAAAATATACCAATTGAAAAGACTCTTTATTTATAATAAAGGTCTATGTAGTTACAGAAGCAGTAGAACACCTTGTAAATAGTTCACCCAGGGAAGTACCTCACCTATTTCTGCGTTACTGTGTTCGGGTTTTGAAGGGTAAGGGTGCTGGTGAAATTACAGGCACATGCGACTTGTCAAGTTATGTATCAGGGTGACGGACGCAGTGGCAGTGCCCCGCAGATCGTAAATGTCTGAGTGGCACTGCTACTGTAACTACGTGTCACTTATTACCAGACGCACGACTTGTTCGTTCCGTCACTTGATATCATAAAAAAGAAATCATTTAACACTATTTCGATTTATCTCAAACATTAAGAGTGTAAACCTAACCTTCAAATAATACATGTAGAGCGAATAAAACCTCCGTCTGAAATCCCGGAATGATTAAAAAAATACAAGACAGACAAATCTAAATCAGTACATTTTTTTTTAAATATTTATTTACAGTAACAAAACTATTCTTCTAAATATACTGAATACACCATACTAAAACCTTGCCCCAAAAAATATACTCATCGACTTATTTCAAGGAACGCTAAAAAAGGTTCTTTTTCTCTTTTTATAATACCAAGAGAAGGAAGATTGAACTATGATATCAATTTCCATACCAACCACTGGCCACGTATATGTGTGGCGCACTATAATTTTCCGGAATTAATAAGAAAAAAATACTATAAATGATCAGAAGTGAATTTATTGTTTCTCAAAATATTCTCCGTTAGCGTTAATGAACTTTTTCGAACGAATGAACCAATTTTGAATACATTTATGCCACTCCTCCGTAACAATCTCAGAAACATATTTTTCATACTCTTCGACAGCCTCTTCAGGTCATGAAAATTGTTGACCTCGTAACTGATTCTTAATTTTTGTAAATAAATAAAAGCCACAAGGTGCCAGGTCGGGACTGTACGCGATGACTCATAAGATCAACGTTGTTCACTTTCAAAAATTTATTTGTCTGTTTGGCCATGTGAGAACTGGCATTATTGTGGTGCAAGATAATACGGCGTTTACGGTTATTTTTACGGCGTTTGTCAATAACTTCCGGCAAACAAATGGTCGTGTACCAATCACTATTCCGGTACAACGATTCTCCAAAGCAACAGTAGCCACGTGTCCAGTTTTATAAAAAAAGAAGCCATCATCCGCTTAGAGGCACTTTGTACGCGCGCCACTTTGGTTGGTTTCGGCTCACCTCGAAAGACCCATACGCTCGATTGCTGCTTTGTTTTGGAATCGTAACGATAAATCTATGTCTCCTCACCTATTACTATGTCCCACACCAAATTTGACGCCTCTTTGTTGAATCTGGTAAGCATGGCATTGCACCAAGTGACGCGACCCGTATTTTGAGCCTCAGTCAAATTTTGTGGGATCCACCGAGATCACAGCTTTTTCACACCCAAATGTTTGTGTAGTATTAATTGTATTTGACTCATGCCTATGCGTGAAGATGCCCGAATCTCATGGTATGTCACGTGCCTGTCTGTTTTAATCACACGGCGTACAGCATGGATGTTGTTCACAGCAGTGGACGGGCGACCATCATGAAATTCGTCACTGAGATTCACACGACCGCGTTTGAATTCTGTAAACCAGTTATACTCGTCTTGCATGGTGCTTCATCGCCAAAAGCAGTTTGAAGCCGAGCAAAGCTCCGCTGAACTGTTGATTACACTTAAAGTCGTAGAAAATCGTACAACGAAAATTTTCACGAGGGTAATCCATGGTAATGTAGACGACCAATTTCTAAAATGACGCCACAATGTAAAAACAAATGACAGACAGATGAAATAAACTGTATTCTACAGCCAAAGAGTTTCATTTTGAAATGTTGTAATTTTTTTTAAAATATTGTTTATGTAAGTGGCCTATTCCGGAAACTTATAGTGCGCCCATATACCAGAACGTTTACCCTTTGGACCAGTTATACCATTGCATTATACCATTAATGGTATAAATGGGACAAGTTAGTCCCTGCAACTGCAACTGCAATGGTACAGTTGGTACTAGTTGATCCCAGTTATACCATTGGATAATAAACAATGGTATAAATGGCACTTACCTGTCCCGCTTACACCATTATAATCGATCCAAAAGACTATTGAAGTTATTGTTTTTTCAAATGAAACGTTCTTTATGCAAGCAGCACTTCATATGAACATATAATAATTCAATGTTTTTTTAGCGTTTGTCTAAACATGACCATAAGAAATTTCAGAAAGAGGTGTTACTAATATTATTATTACCCTATTCGGAAATTTAGTACCCATGCATTGGAACTTGAAAAATCGTCAATAAGCATGAATTATGTACAATTTGTATACATTCTGCGCTCGTGAATCTTAATAACGAGTTTAGAATTTTACCTCGCGGACAACAAATTTGGTTATATGTAACATTAATTTCAATTTAATGCCTCTAACAATATCATAGGGGAAATTACATCTCATGTCAAAAACACGGAAGTGTGACGTGTGCGGGCGCAGCGTGGAATAGATGCCTTTAATAGTATTTTATACGGTGTTACGTCGTGATGTGCTGACCGGTTTCTCTGTGAGGATACGAACTAGTTTGTAGTTGTAACTTCGCTTAAGTTCTTATATTATGTGTTATTATGCACGTCTAAATTAAAGTAATTTAGAACAATTTGATTGATATATATATAACAGACATGGAAAATAAAATTATCGTATGAGTAACTCCTAGCTATTAATTTTGTAATTTTAATAGTTCCTTAAAATCGCAGCTAGAATGGATAGTATTCTTATTTCTTCGTTTTCGTGATAGTGTTAAAAATATTAATAAGTTAACAAAGATTAGTTTTGGTTTTAGTATGAAATATGCGAGTAGCAGTAGAGCTCCTTGTGGAAGAGTTCGTCCAGGGCAGTACTGACACCTTACTTATTTCTGCCGCCATGCAGTAATGTTAGCATTACTGTGTTCCGGTTTTGAAGGGTAAAGGTGCTGGTGAAATTACAGGCACATGGGACTTGTCAACTTATGTCTCAGGGTGACGGGCGCAGTGGCAGTGCTTCTCAGATCTTTGCGTTTTGAAGCTCTGAGCGACACTTATGGACAGGCGTGTCGCTTACGATAAGTCGCACGACTCGTTCGTCCGGTCACTTGATGTCATAATAATCAGTGCAGATTACTACAAAACCGAACTCAAAAGTTCGTGAAATTACATCTATTTGCTAAGTTTTATTTAAATCGGCTACCGGAAAGTGCGCTAAACCGGATTCATCCCTTTTTTGACGTCGGTTAGAAAAGAGGTTTAAGGACTCTGTGTATGAAATTGGACGTCATCTTGTTTATGCTTAAATAGGAGAGTTGTAAAATGTCAAATATACGCATTGACTTATTTGTAAGTCAATATACGTAATTTATTTCATTAACTTCGTATTATTAATTTTATGATTTTTATGTCATAAAACCACTTTAGTCTCTTATGTCCAAATGTACATAATATGTGAAGTGGTTCTGACCCAGACAATATTATTCCTAAGATTACGTAAGTTTCCAGTGTACATTATTATGAGAATATCGCATTCGAATTTAGCGCTATATATTCTATACGACCATAGAGTATCTAGGAAAAACACGGTTTTCATACAAATTTGTACATTGGGCATTTAGCACTTTTCTCATTGTAGTTTGCTGGGTCTTAGGAAGTTACACTCGTACGTGCCTTTGTTATACCAAGGTCACGATATTATTTTTTAATAAAAAAAAATCTGTTCAACGATCAATAAATCGATTGCGAGTAATGGTACTCATTGATTTTACTATAACGTAACAACGTTTTTCAATGTTACGCTAGCGGCGATGCTGACTGTACCAAATGATCTACGAACATGTTTAATAGGCTCGCATTTTGTAAACGATTACGTACAGGGGGAGTACAGAAATATAAAGAAAACGCATTATAAAATGGTATCAAATATGCAGAAATATGATTTCAAGGATTATTATTGTTCGGATAGCTATGTTATTTATTTCTATCCCGTCATTATCATAACTTAGTACCATACTCTGTAACGTATTAAATCAATTCGATACATTAGCTGGCTGGTGAATTCATAAAGAAACTAATATACTAGAGTTAACTGAATAAACTTACAGTATATTTAGTATTGGCGAAATATTTGTAAGTTTCTTTTTTTGACACTAAGGGTCGTATTCTAGAACTCTACTCGATGCTCAAGTCAGGATTTGAGTATGGTATAAAGCACTCGAAATCATACTCAAGTCCCTGCCATTAGGGTCGTATTTCCAGTGCTTGTGTTGCCAGTGCAATTCTGACTTGAGCATTGAATAGAGTTCTAGAATACGACCCTAAGTGACGGGATGAACAAGTCGTGCGCCTGGCGGTAAGCGCCACGCCTGTCCATAGCAGTTGCAGTGCCGCTCCAAAGGGCATTGCCACTGCGCCCGCCATCTTAATACTTAAGTTAAAAAGTCTCATGTGTCTGTAATTTCACCAGCACCCTTAACCCTTCAAATGCGGAACTTTGTGCCATAAATAGGTAAGGTGGAAGACTAACCTGGACGAACTCTGTCACAAGGAGCTCTATTGCTATGAAATGTATGTGAATGGAGAAAACAAAATGGATTAATGGTCAATGGTTCCTCTGGTCCCACGGCTGACCATGGAACCTATAAAGGGCTCAAAACGTTGGTTTGTTTGAAACAAATATACGCGATTTTGATCCGGAAAAAGAATTTCATATCGTATGTGTAAAAGTCGCGAAAACCTCAGAACTAGATTGAATAAATATCAGATGAATAAATTTTAAAAATGGTTAGGGAAGAGACATATCTTTTAAAAACAACAGAAAACAGAAAGAAAGGAGGGAAATGTATGGACATTTGTTACTGACGTAATGAAAAAAAGCGGAACAAAATGTATAAAAACACTTTAGCTAAATGTTATTATACACAGCAAGCATTTTTAGATGATAAGAACATGTACAATTAATTGCATATATTTATAAATATTTAATAAATAGTACATATAAAATTAACAATGTATTTATTGTAAAATAACTGTAAAACTTATGTAATTTAAATAACGGGATTGTAAAATGTTATAAAATTATTATGTACTTAATATCATTGGTCTGTATATTGGTAGCTCAATGACTAAAATTTATTTTTACATAATATAAATAATAGAATAAGATATAATTAGTTCAACGAATTGTGCCAACTCTAAATCATTGAGAGGGAGATAGAAAGAGGTCAAGGAGCTCGTTAGGAACCGTAACAAATGGAGGAGGCTACACTGATAAAAGCCTGGCTTATAAATAGGATTTTTTTTAATAAGATTCCAAGTAACGGGACGAACATGTCGTGCGCCTGATAGTGAACGATACGCCTGTCTATAACAGCTGCAGTACCACTCTGAGCTTTAAAATACAAAGATCTGATGAGCACTGCTTCTGCTCCCGTCATCTTGGGACATAGGTTGATAAGTCTCATGCGACTGTAATTTCACAAGCATCTTTACCCTGCAAAACCGGAACGCAGTAATGCACATATTACTGTTTGGCGGCAGAAATAGGTAAAGTGGCAGTACTTGCCTAGACTAACTCTTTCACAAAGAGCTCTACTTCTACTGAAGTATGATGAAGATATTAAAATAATTATTATTAGACTTTTGTTATCAAAACTATTTTTTTATTTATTTATATCTTTGAACCATCCTGTATAGAAAGCAGGTGTGTGCGATTGCGCATCTCGAAATGATACAAATAATCCGAGCGGCAATTAACAGAGTATGCGGTCTCCTTTCACTACAGACCAACTAGGTACATATATATTCGATAATCCTTACATCATTTTGTTGATATAACATAAATTTTCAAACATGCCTTTGGAGCAATCATTTTGTGAGAATAAGTAGTTTAAAGTGTGCGACGCACTTTAGTTTCAGGCATCTCTAGGCGCGCAATTAAAACTAGATTTAGTTTAATGTTTCGAATACTTGTGAACATGTTCCGCTAATTGTAGGCTAAGTGTGAGAAATATGTATAAAAATTCTTGTTATTTCAATAGAGATATTTTATGTATGTGTTTATTTGTAAAAATATTGCAGAGGAAATTGGTTGAAAACGGAGACGCGACAAAATCATGTAGCTTAAAGTGCAGGTACCATAATAACATTTTTATTAAAAAAAAACCGGCCTCAAAACATTGTTGAATTACATCTAGATATTTGCCAAGTTTTATTGAAGTCGGTTAACGGAAAGTGGGTGAAATCCAATAACCCAGATTCAACCCTTAATGTACCCCCTTAAATATTTCTTTCAAATTTGATTGGGGACACTACTACCCTCTTTCCAAAAAAAAGAAACATCGAAATCGGTTCGCAAATGACGGAGTAATCGCGTAACGCACACAAAAAAAAGAAAAAATACAGTCAAACTGAGAACCTACTTTTTTGAAGTCAATTAAAAACAAAACTCACTGCAAGCTTTTTAACCTTGGCTCTTTTAAATTACAATCACGAATAATATATTCAGGCAACTACTAGAATGATTAAAGTTATTTAAAAATTGTTTTAGCTGATAGCCATAACTTTATATATTCTCTAGTTGTTGTAGTTTGATGTCGCAGTGAGTTTCTAAATCCTATAAGTTCCCAAAACATGATTGAATGACATAGTAACAGTGTAACACTAGTTCAGTTTGTTAAACATAGATTTTCCGTTACGCCGCTTCATTGCGTTTTTTTTTCTCAGAAATAATTACGTTGTATCTATTTTTCATCACATTAAAGACTGACAAATTAGTTTTCGAAACTCGCCACGCAGCGTTAAAAATAATTTATTTCCATTACTTGATTCTTGGTTCTGTGATAAAGATAACACACCTTGTAATATTTCATTTACAATTAATAAATGCAACAAATAAGTCTCCTACACTTATTAGCGACGATAAGCTCGAATCTAAATTTCATAGTAGGATTCTGATAAACAATAACGTGTTAACCAATATGGTCACAGTTAAAAAATGTTTAATGGATTTATGTCAACTGTTTACCATTTTTCTTTATATTTGAAGGTTTCAAATCACTTAGTTTGTAAAATGTGGACGAGATGACAAACTGCAATTTAGCATTAAAATCTAAATTTTCGAGTTTTTGTGGATTAACACGTCATTGCTTATTACTTTAGTCTACTGGTCTGTCTGTCGGTTTTCTACAGAATGACAGAATGTGCTCCATGAGCTCCATCAGCTCATTGAGCCCGGTTTTTCCCATCAGACGTGAGACGGTATATCATCCCTTCTTGGTCTATATTTTCTACAGTACTATAAGCACTTTTTGTCATCTTTTAGAATGCGCACATCACTGGTTCGGAATTTCCTACCTGCGACTGTGTTTCCAAGTACAAACAGCCTGAGTTTATTTAAGGTGCTACTGAATCGACGTCTTCTGGGCAAGGCCGTTCATTGTAAACTTTACCTTTTCTCCGAGGCTGGGTAGAGGTCAAGTGCAAGTACTTTAGGAAATGAAACTATTTTTCTGGATCTAAATCGCGTACATTCGTTTTTCTTTAAAAAAAAGAATAAATTGACAAAAGGCCAACTAACACCAATGTTCCAGGATCCAAAAACCTTGTTCGCGTTTAGTACTTAAACATTTCCACGAACTTACTTGGAATGTTGAAATAGACATTGTTATGCGATTGATTGTAGACAAGTAAGTACGTTCAAGAACATGACTGTACGATGCTAAATATTGAAAACAGATAATCGATTTGAATTTCTTTTTGGTTCGTAAAAAAGAAAACAAAACATGTGTTGCATTAAAAAGTGTTTACGAAAACTTTGGGTCATTTTACAGCTACTATAGGTGCTGTCTTTATTACTTTTCAATTCAACACAAAACATCACCCATTGTCAAGTACCTAACAGTATGATAGCTGTTAAAATATGCCACCCACTGCAGTCAAACTGCATTCTAACTTTTATTTCGTAATTGTAGTCGCAGTTCATTAGACTACACCCAGAGATTTAATGGACTAAGTATTTACTATCTTTTTTATTTGACGAACAAGTGGGCCTGTTGGTACGCGACACGCTTGTTGATAACAGTGCCACTGCGCACTGAGCGACACTGCCACTGCGCCAGTTACCCCGAGACATAAGATGACGAGTGCCATGTGCCAAATTCACAACAACATTACCCTTCAAAACTGAGAGTCTACTCTCGATCTCCGTCCGACATCCGTCCGAAACAATTACTGTCAAATAAGTAATATTCGACAAAATTAAAAGCCAAGTATCAAGTATGCATTCGCATCACGCGTCTTTTCATTTGGTCAAGTAATGCTTATTTGGCAGTAATGGTTTCGGACGGATTTCGGACGGAGATCGAGAGGCGGCAGAAATAGGTAAGGTGGCAGCACTTTCCTAGACGAACTCTGTCACAAGGACCTCTACTGCTACTAAAAAATATCTTCCAGCTACACGTATAACTTTGTGTCAATATACTCTTTACGTAATATCAATTTGCATTTGTAAATGTTCATCCATCGCGTATGGTGTCTAGTAAGCATGTAATTCGGAAATGTACATTTTCAGAACATAATTTGGCTATTGTTTTATGTGTACCGAGCATGACCATCGGAATTGTTATTACATTTTATTGTAAATCTTAATAATGAATGAGAAAGTAAATTTTACGATATGTTGCACTCGTTTGTACCTTATTACCTTATATAAATATAAAGTACAGACAAGAGTTGAAATGTACCTAGCATTTTTACTAATAAAAAGTATTTATGTAATATTTAATTTAGTAATAACCTGACTTGTGTATCTTATCACGTTCAGAATTAATTAATATTTAATAAAAAATATATCAATGATTCGGTGCCTCCAATCAGTTTGGTGAAGTCCCTGTGTACAGTGAGTTCCATTTCTTCAGTCTTTCAGTTTTAAATTATTATTTTTTAGTTAAAAAAGTATAGCTTACATCCATAAAAAGATGGAGGTTTTTGACATTCGACAGTGGAAATTTGAAATGTCATACGGAATATTTTGTCGTAATGGAAAATATTCCTTACTACAAAATGTCGCTTACGACATTTCGAAATTCGATACGTCGACGAAATTATTACCCTTATAACGACGGCGAAAAATTTTAAATGTTCTAGGAGAGATTTTGTCATAAGCTCATTATCACTTACGACAAAATGTCCCTTACGACATTTCAAATTTCTATCATCAATATTCGTTTTAATTAACTAAACTGAGTGTTTTTATTGATGCCATGGATGGGATACAAAACATATACTTCATAGGTTTAAAGGCAAAATGTATGCTTAAACTTAAGTAATTTTCTTCTTACCATTTGCTCCTTTTGAGCATTGCTTATACAATACAACAATATATAGACAAATAATAACAGGTAATAATAATATGTAGTATGAATCCCAGTATCTTAATTATATTACACACGATTGCATTTATATTTGTGTATTTAAACCCCTAGCATTTTTTTAAACACTCTAAGCCCCATGCTAGGGAAATTGTATCGCGGGAGCTATGGACACACACATAGACAACCACAAGTTACACCCAAACTCACGAAAGAAATAAATGTAGGGCATGCTAATATTTCTACTGACCCGGAAATCGAACCCGGGACCTCTGCGTGGCAGTCCAGCGTGCTAACCGTTCGGCCACGGAGGCAGTTAATTAAGTTTAGTTAAGCATTGGGTACATCACGAAAATTTAACAAAACTTTGTTCGAAAACAAAGTTAACGTTTTAAAAATTTTGACTAAGAATAAAGAGATGCGAAAATGTCTAATTTGGTTGCTTTTTTTTAAATCATCGGTTAAATAAACGCGTCTCTCGTTCTTTTTTTTTTAGTGGATAATGGGCTATCATGTTTCTTAAATAACTACTGTAAAAACAAGCGACCGCGAAGAAGCTAAATATAAACAAAAGAAGTGTGCCAGTGCTTAGTAATTGATAGCGCGCAAATAATAAACAAGTGCCCCAGTTTTAATAGCAATAGTCACCCAAAAAACACCAGGCACTTCGATGACTTACCTACCGGAACGTATTAGGTAATACCTTAAATACAGTAGCATACTACATTATATAACGCCTTTGTAAATCTGCCATGTTGTTTTGAATGATGCGAAACAGGCGAATTCGATTTACATGTTTTCACTTGTATCACTTTTCAATCTGGTTAGAGAGATTCTATACATTCTCTTTAGATCATAAAATTTCCTTACAATGATTCTCATGCCATTTCAAAATAAACATCACTTTAGAGATTTCATAGTTATAAATTATTATACAAAGATCGAACATTAAGAAAAAATTCCTTCGATCGGGCTGGATTCGAACCATGAGTGTGTGCGTTAAAAATATCTTCCAGCAAACCGTATCAGACACTATGCCAATTAAGTTACAGAACGAACTAGCGTGCCCTACGAATTTTTCTATGTCCTTGTTGTGATATATGATTTCGTAGTTTTCTTCGAAAAAAATACTGGTCAATACATCACCCGCACTGAGGTAAAAAAGAATAATAAAATTGTATGTATATTTTTTAAATGTTATCACATTTACTAGCCAGCTATAACTTGTTAATTTTAGTTAGAAACGTACGAAGTAAAAAGTTTGCATTTATTTTCAAATATAAATATCACCAAACTTACTTGATATCTATGTTGTAGGTGCAATTCTATACAGATACGCCTATTAAAATATTTGAGATAGTAAAAGGGGCGTAAATCGTCTCGAATGACGGCCCGTATCCTATTGTTGCCCATGCTGTTTGACAGAGAGCAATAAATTAGTCGATTACAATTCTATCGTAATTAACCATTGTCTCCTATACAAATTGATATCATAGAAATTTATTTGTAAAATACTCGTAATGATGACTAAACGTTTAAAACTTTGAATAATAATTCATACATTAATTTCGTGCATAGTAATGAGACCGCCAAATTGGTTCTCAATTTTATACTTCTGGCTCATACAATGTTATTTAGGCATTTCTATCATTAATTCTGATTTAAACAAAATAATTTTGTTTCTTTTTTTTTGTTAATACTGATCGTCAAGATATAACCAGAAGTAGAGACGAAAATATGTCATTTAATTTGTTTGATAATTAATCTGCCATATCCTTATAATAATTATTGTGACAACTGTGCTCCGATTGGCTATTTCAGTTTTCTAATTTGTGATTTCAGCGCAAACGAGATTGCTATTTAAAAGTGATATAAGGTCCATTTGCCTGATGAGTTCCCAGAGATGGATGGCCCTTAGTTCGTCTCTGTTTCTGGTTATATACTAGATGATACTGATGCAGGTTCATATGCAAAGTATTCGTTCAATATTTTTTTTATTAATACAAATCGGTGAACTTGCTTGTATAATCAAAAAAATATTTACAAATTTTTGAAAATAGAACATGAATTTAATGATGGAAATGACAAGTGAAAACTAGTGAAAAGGTTTCTTGTTATAATTAAAACTTTTTGGTAAAAAAACGACCTCAATTTTTTTTTTAATCAGTTAACGGAAAGTGGGTGATATCTAATAAACCGGATTTATCCCCTAATTTGCTACCCTTAGAGGCGGAATATTTTTTTCTAATTTGAATAAGACCAATACTGAGGTACTCCCTTTCCAACAAAAAAGAATCATTGCAGTTGGTTCACTAATGTACGGTGGAGATGTCGGAACATCTAGCAGCAACAAGGCCGCCTGTCGTAACTGTCTTTTTTTAAATATTAGTTTTTGGAGCTATAAAAAGTATTTCTGTTGTATTGATTATTTCCCTATTAAAAAGACCTCAATCGGAGAACGTATTGAACAACAGCTTGTAAATACAAAAGAACCGATAATAACGATTTACACAAAGCAGTTGTTAGAAAGTAAACGTATTGTCTTGCTTGCTATACATACCTAACAAACTTATAGCTCTTGTAACGTAGATATCGTTATAATAACACCAAGATAAAATAATGAAAAAAATATACGTCTATTTTACTTTAAAAAGAAAGAGATATGGTTATTAATACTTTTATTGGATACGTAACAGCTGCGTAGTTTTAATGAGAGCAAATTCGTAAGCAACTCTACGTAATATGACAAATTGCGATTGATGTAACCATTTAAAAAACCTGTTGGGCTATCTTAACGTTAAATCGAGCCTGAAGACGAAAGTAACTCGTCATGTTTTATCCGCAATTAGAATTAATTCTGACCATACTTGGTCATGTTTCACTTGAAAAATTAAATTTGCTAAATTTTTCTTACAAATTCTTCATAGTGAAACTTTTAAATTGCTTAAAACTATTAAATATTATATTATTAACATAGTAATATAGAGATCGCATATCAGTAACATTTACTTGCGTTTTAGTAGCTGGCCGTAACCATAACGTAAATTACATTAAATTACAAGTAATTTCAAAATGGCCCCTGTAAAGACAACTTTTTCCCGCGAAAAAAATGTCAGGAAATTAACTAATAAAAAATAAAAATACTTTATTCTTACACTACAACGGTACATAAAAAAAACTTAAATAGTGGCTGTGTTGAAGAAAATATAACAGCCTCAGCAATCACTCTCACCGCAGTTGTACACTATTATATATAAATACTACAGACATTGCAGTTAAAAATGTTTATACCAAAAATGTTTATGCAGCAAAAAGCGTAAAAAGCATATAACTACATACATTAGAATATAACAGGCAGAGAATGAAATTGAACTGAATATTATTAATTATAATTATATTTTTATTTATTATATTATCCTAGCAGGACATAAAATTCAAAAAATAAGATAAAAGGCCAATTAGGCTCAACTCACACTGGCGCAGAGTCGATTCCATATTTGCATAACACAAATTTGTACCTTACTTATGGGAAAATAGAGATGAATATACTTTAGGAGAAAAACATGATGCGTCGCGACGCTTCGACTCCGCGCCATAGATGCCTTAAATTACAAGTATACACAATTACGTAACAACAGAAACTTCTAATATTGAATTTGCAATGATATTAAGTGACGGTCGTCGGAAGTCGCGTCTGGTGGTAAGCGCCACGCTTGTCCATACATTCTAATTCAAAATTAAAAGTGCAATGTCATTAAAATGACGAAGTTATGATGTCAGCTTATTGTATATGAATTATGAATTAATGTATTTTCAGTAACCAACGTGAAGAGTTATTTATTAACAACGCCTTGTTATAATAATTATGATAAACTTCAAATCGAACTGTTTAATCTGTACAATTCATTAGTAAGCTCTTAAAATAAACTTAGTATCTTTAAATTATTCAATTATATTAACCTGATTCAAATATTTTCGAGAGCTATTTATAAATGCTTTCCAATCCAATGCTTATAAAAAGGACAATCAGGCTTATCCCTAACGACAACCAGGAAGCCGTTGGTGCTGTCCCGAATCCGTCGAAGTATGAAACCTTTTTGTTTTTGTTTTTTTAATTACTCAAATGGCATTTCTAGTTGTAACAAGTAGATGTAACTAGTAATGTGAATTATGAACACATACACCATTTATGTACAGCTCCCTAACCTTTATAATTATAGCGTTATTGTCTGTGATTAAGCAACATTGTCTATTGCGCTCTGTCAAAAATATTTCAGGTGGTGCTCGTACGTATGCCAACAAACAACTTTACACAAGAAACAAAATTTATAATTCGCGAGTAAAATTACTTCTGTCGATATACATTCGATCGATATTGTTTTATTTGTCATGACGAGTAGATTCTTTTTTACACTAAAGCTACCTAAGTGTGTTTGTCTTTTAGTATGTCTTTGCATTTGGCCAGACCGGCAAAATGATAGTGACGGAGTGAAGATATTTGTGTTTTCCATCCGTTACTCTCATCTCTGGACTGTATTCGCACTTTCCATCAGGAGCGGTGCAGTCATTTTGTCGAGTCGCAATAAAAAAAAAAAAAAAAAGTAACAGCAGGGTACCTTGTGAAGGAGTGTGTACAGGAAAGTACTGCCACCTTACCTATTTCAGCCGCCAAGCAGTAATGTGAGCATTACTACGACGACCTCCGTGGTCGAGTGGCTTGACCACCGGTTTTCACGGTGTCGCCATCTCTGAGGTCCCGGGTTCGATCCCCGGCCGTGTCAGTGTAGAAACCAAATTTTCTATTTTATCATGAGCCTGGGTGTTTGTAGTATCGGCGTTGTTTCCGATTTCCATAACACAGGTACTTAGTGACTTACTTTTAGATCAGGGCAACGTATGTGTATCTATTTATTTATTTATTTATTATTTACTGCGTTTCGGTTTTGAAGGGTAGAGTGTTGGTGAAATTACAGGCACATGGGACTTTTCAAGTTGTCTCAAGGTGACGATCATGGTGCATCTCAGATCTTTGTGATTTAAAGCTCTAAGTGGCACTGCAACTGTTATGGAAGGTGTCGCTTATCGCTCTTGGTATCATAAAAAGGATGTAAATGGTAATGGAAGAGATTATCTTCCATCAGTATTATTATTTAAACTGGATACTAACGCCCGATCAACAAGTGGCATGCGAACTTGATCTGTATGAATGGCTCAATAAAGAATCATTGTATACACTGTCTCAATGGTCAAATATCTATTACGGCTCCAATATGAACGTATCGAAATACAGATCGATAATGATCGATCGTTCGATTTTTCGATTTATTAGGTATTGTTAGATTGCCTATAAATACTGGTTCCGGTGTGACTTTGAATACAACCAAGACGCAGAGAAAGTAACACTTCCTTCACGAAGTTCGTTAGAAAACCATTAGAACTGTAGTGATGTATTACAGTAGCATTTAAAAACAAATAGCTATAATTTAAGTTTCGAAAAGATTAATGACCGAAAACCAATCGAAAATAAAACAATATTACAGGTTCTACAACCAAAGAGTTACATTTATTGCTATACAAATAACAAAATTAAAACGTAACAATTATCTAAAAAACACTAATAAATAATGGTTAACATAAATGGCAACAAAATACACACGTCAAAATAAACATTTATGAATATGGAAAACTCATTTAAACAGATCATACAAATAATTAAAGCTTAGAATATGAAGCAGAGCGAGTTGATGTATATGCATTCTTGTAGTTGTTATTTTCAGATGGAGTAATATATTCTGTATTACGAGAACCTGAAACAATTTCATTGTCTTCTTTTGGAGCTGTCTGTGATGCAGGTCCTTTTTCGTATTCAATCAAAGGTTGTGATTGACCATAGGAAGCATATTTTGTCTGTGTGTTTGTAGGATAATAATTATATAAACTTTGTAAAGGATTTTGGTATAAGAAGTTGTTGTACAGAGATGGATTTGGCTGAGCTAGCAGTAACATGGTCGACGGTTGGCCTAAATACGGATTACCCAATGATAAAGGTTGGTAGTTTGGTGCCGGGTTGTATTGTCCCTGAGAAGGAATCGAACTTATCAAAGGACTTTGTTGAGGACTGATCTGCTGAGTTGGTTGTGGAGAGAACAGTTGAGGATACTGTAGGTAAGGAGGCGCTTGGTATGCTTGCTGATGCGGTATAAGAGCAATTTGTATGTTACCATTCTGAGACTTTGTTGGTATTATTTGGTATTTCGTCTGGTAACCTGGATTCGGTATAAAGTTTAGCGGTACGAACTGTGATGAACTTTGTGGAGGAATAAGATTTATCTGTGGTTGTGCTGGATATGTAGGATTTGCATCTGGTGCTGAATTTGGATTTGAATAATACTGATTGGACCCAGGAGTTGGGTAAAAGGAATTAGGGACTTGATTCTGGTAAGATGGACTTGGTGGACCACTTTGGGGGTTTACGCTCTGAGGATATATGCTATACGTGTATTCTTGCTTCTGGGCTCCAGTGGGAATAGCGTTTAAGTTAGTTGTCTTTCCTGCTCCTCGCTTCTTCTGCTCGCTGTCGTCAACTTCGCTACTGCATACTATCGCAGCGAAAGTAAAGAAAATCTGAAATTAATGAGCCAAACTCAATTATCCATCAAGTGAATCCATGGTAGGCGTGAAAGTCCATCAATCAGCCACTCATTATTGCATGTTACGGACGCACATGTTCGTATTTCAAACGATAACGAGTAATGATTTTAATGTCACTATTTCAACAGCGGTCAGTTGGGTAAAATTTTGGTAAATAATCTAACCTAACGTTATTAAATTCGGTGTCCTTATATTTAAGAAGTATTGAATTTAGGGACGCTTACCAATATCTCCCGTATCACCATGGTGTAAACGAACAACTGACCGCACGGGTTCAATTACATTATTTTCTCGAAAGAAAATACGAGTTGCGAAAGGAAAAGTGTTCTATACACTAGCGCATAGAAAAGTGGTGGACAGTATCAAGTTCACGCATTTATATGAGCGGCCTTAGACAACTTTCCTCCAGCTCCAGATATGCCGAGGGAAGTGACCGCTCGATAGGTCTTTGTCCTGTATCGCTACATATCCAGTTTACTGGGAGAGTGCTTCCTTGTTTGCACGGAAATGCTCTGCGTAAAGATTACGAGCTCTACCTACAAGTACTTATTCGAGTACTCCGGCACATGCTTGCCTTCCTTTGGAAATTTCCTTTTAAGACTTCAAATATGAACACTGCAATCTTCCAAAATTACGTACTGTAAACTACGTTACGTACTACACTTTAATTCAATAATGTTTCCTATTATTGAACGAAACGTTTTTCTATTGTTGTTGAATACATTCAATTGTTACGTAACAGATGAAAACAAGATGCTCTGTTTCAATTAGACAGTAAGTGTTGCGTAAAGTTCAACAACATTCAAGGATGCGAAGGCGGCCTAGATTGGAACAAGAAGCAGTTATTTCGCATAAAATCATGTAGGGTCAATGAGGCACTTGCACACGAATAGGTACGATCAATTAGAGTAATTAGATATAGTATTTGTTACAAATAGAAACTAACTATGTGAATATATGGCGCAAACGTTGATTAAATATGTATATTATTTTCATACTTTGTTTCCAAATTGGTGTACAAGTATAGAAGGTCCTAATTTATTAGCCGACAACTTTTTAAGATCCATGTTAGTCAACGAAACGCAACAACTTTTATAAAGTGAATCCTTTTAGTAGTACAGCTCCTTGTGAAAGAGTTCAACCAGGGAAGTACTGCCATCTTACCTATTTGTACCGACAAGCAATAATATCAGCATTACAGCGTTCCGGTTTTACGGTCCCCTGTGCCTGTAATCACAGGCACAGGTGACTTGTTAACTTCTGTCCCAGGGTGACAGACGCAGTGGCAGTTCGCCTCAGATCTTTGTGATTTAAAGCTCTGAGTGGCATTACAATTGTTTTAGACAGTGGTATCGCTTACCACCAGGGGGCCTACCACAACCTCTTAAAACAATATTATTTTAACCTTACATTGACTTTTCGTATCATAACGCGCTTAAAGTAAGTTTATTATAATGTTAAAACTGTGATGTTTTATTGGCAACTTTGTGACTATTCATTTACTCAGTTCGTAATATGACGCGACTTTAACATTAAAGTAATATTGTTCTTATGTCAAATTTAGCTCAAAATAGTTACTGGGACGCAGTAGAAACAATATTATTTTCGTAGTTATTGTATAAATATTGATTTGTAATTATTAAAAGTTTATTATTAAGTTTATTTACATAAATATCTTTAATATTTCGTTTATTTTTTTTAATTAATAGTACATAGAAAAATAATTTCCCGTTAAATAAAAGTACGCGTGTTTATTTCGTAAAATTATGACAGTGACATCTATATGGTTCTTGGCGACGGTAACAGTTGACACTAGACTATAATTCCGAATTCACAACGTGACTATCAAGACTCGGCTTATTTTATTTATTTTTCTTCATGAAAATGCGGAAAAATAATTGAAAACAACGTAATTTTATTGGTTCTTAGGTCTTCGCGATTGCTCCACATAGGAAATGAAACAATTTTTCCTTCTTTAAATCGCGTATATTTGTTTTCAAATAAACCAATGTTTTGGGCCCTTTACAGGTCTTATGGTCACGGTTGACCAACTGAAAAATTGAACTATTGAAAAAAGTCAACAAAAATGTAAAGGGCGCGAAACGTTGGTTTGTTTGAAAAAACAAATATGCACGATTTAAATCCGGAAGAATAATTTCATATCCTAAACGTAATTTTAGTAGATTTTAATATTACGTACTTTTCTTTTTTCAACAGTTAAAATTCGCTGAATGTAAATAACATTAAGTACTACATTATACTACGATAAGACGATATGGAACATCAAAAAAGAAAAATATGGCATTATATAGTTCATATAGCGTCATTTTTTTCCTATTTTTAGTGAGGAATACACAATATTGGGAAATCATTCGATCTGTTAATCACTTTAGCAATAATACATTATTTGGTTGACAGGCTTGTCATGGTACGAATATGAGTAATATTATAATAAGCTTACTTTAAGCTGACATCGAAATAAGATTGTTTTTAGAAAGGTTATGGTAGGCCCCCCCGGTGTACGACTTGTTCGCCTCGGCACTTGGTATCATAATAAAATACTTTGAAATGACGAAAAAGCAGTTATTGTATACATTTGGTACGAATAAATATTAATTATTTTTGATATGCTGTTCAATGTAATAGTATATCAGCTAATTAACGAAGACCTTATATAGTAAATATACCTACATTTATAATTAGTATTAACAATAAAACGCACGCACTAAGGAAAACCTGTGTCGCGCGTGTCATGGACACACACATAGACAACCACAAATTACACCCAAACTCACGAGAGAAATAAATGTAGGCCATACAAATATTTCTCCCGGCTCGGGAATCGAACCTGGAAACTCCGCGTGGCAGCCCGGCATGGTAACCGTTCAGCCACGGAGGCAGTTCAATAATATAAATGTAAATGATATATAAAAAATGAAATGAAAATATAAATGAGTATTACAAGCTTATACTAATTTCCAGTTCAAATATGTATTTTTTTTTCTAAATAATAGATGCACGCTTGTTATGTTAATATCGCGTTGATACTAATGTTGTACTATTTAATTGATTAATGGTGCGTCTTTCGTTTGATAGCAATTCAATGTGAAAGTGCTTGTGTGCTTCAATCGTGTACTAATAATATCGTTCATTATACCAAATTGTTATAAATATATCAATTTAAAATATCGATTCAAGATTTCATATCTTTCTCTCAGATGGCGCTAGAGCTAAAAGTCGTTTAAACCCAAAACAAGGATCAGCAACAAGCACGATATAGAGAAATTAGTGAGGTCTACTGATTCGTTCCGTAACTAGTATTTTGGAGTACCTACTGCAATGTTGCAATGCAAAGGACACACTATGCGACAGACTCCTTACGTTTAGAACGTATACCAAAACGATTTATTGGGCACTTAATGTAACTGTGTGGTATCTCCAAGAAAAAACTCTCATCACACCAGCAGCGTTATCACATTTCAATATTATGTCTTTGGATAACCGAAGAACTCTCTTGGACATGCCATTTGTGTCAAAAACATTTGTTCATGAGGTGGATTGTCCTCAGTTGCTTCAAAAATTCAAATTGCGTGTTCTCGTAAGGTACCTATCCTCGTAACAAAATTACTCCATTTAGTGTTCCAATTCGGATAACAACATCTGGCTCAAATTCGCCATTTGCAAGGTTGTGTAAGACGGTAAATGATTACGTTGACATTATTGATATTCACCATAATTCTCCTCTCAAGACCCGAAACACTATGCGAGATTTGTGGAAAGAAGAAATTTGTACCTTACGCTGATTGGCAAATCCTTTCATCACGATGGCAAGCATTATAACGTATGCCATCGATACGACAAGAAGAAAAAAAAACAAGAAACTTTTAGAGCGGTTAGAGACGGTGACTTTTAACAGCGATGCAAACGCGATGCAGTAGCAATGCAGTCGCTAATCGTCTACTCACGCGCGTGATTTTTAGCAGCGATGCAAACGCGATGCAAGCGCGCGACTGCATCGATACAAACGCGCCATTCCATCGCCACACTTGGGATTTATAGGTGTTTGCATCGATGCAATCGGCTATAAATCGCAAGTGTAGCGACGCAATCGCGCGTTTCACGAACGCGTCTTTGCATCGCTGCCAAAAGGTCGCCGTGTGTCGCCATTCTTAGGATTGTTTATTGAAAATCTTAATTTTTATCTACACTTTTACTTTATAAAAATATGGCTAAATGTAGATATTTGCAGTTTTGAGAAAGGTATTATTCAAGTATAGCACAGAAGACCTAAATTGTTTCGCGCTCAAAAGCGAGCAGCACGACATAGTTTCTTAAAGCAAAAGGGCTACTGGTAATTACATTGAACGAACTTTAGAAAGTTAGGTAGTAGCAATTGAACTAAATCCCTGGTGGGTGAGAAATAAACTGCGCACCGATAACGGAGTACGAGAACAAATCATTATTTTAAACCTTCGTTTACCAACAATAATTGCACGTAATCGTATAATCTAACTTGCAGATATAAGTAGAATTATGATATAACCGTAATTTAAACACATAAGACAATGAAAAAAGTTTTATTACTACTAAATAACAATATAAAAATTTATATTGTTATTTAGTAGTATATTACGTACAAACACAATTTATATTGTTATTTAGTAGCAGTAGAGCTCCTTGTAAAACAGTTAGTGCAGGGAAGTACTGCCACCTCAGCTATTTCTGCCGCCAGGCAGTAATGTGAGCATTCCTGCATTCCGTTTTTGTCTCTGGATGACGGGCATAGTGATAGCGCCCCTCAAATTTTTGCAATTTAATTGCTCTAAGAAGAACTGCCACTGTTATGGACCAGCGTGTTACCACCAGACGCACGACCTGTACGTCCCGTTACTTGGTTACATAAACAAAATTGACAAGAATAAAAACTTATACTTGCAAATATAAGCATATAACAATAAATACGATTTCAAATTCCATTATGCAAACAAAACCTTATTATTATAACATCATTATTATCCGGAATGATACATAATAAGTAAATGTATATAATTTACACCAGAGTAACTGAATACGTTTACGTAACTGTATTTTCGTGCTTTATCTTTATGTTTTCTTTTCTAAATATATTTTGTGAGGGTAGTTAAATACGTGAAGAGTGACTTTATAACTATCTTTGCTATTCCGTTATGTAAAAAATATTTCAACTTATGCATTGCTACAAACTTATTTGTGCTGGTGACGAAACGTGAATAAATATTAATATTAGAGATCATAATTGTTTCAAATACACAGTAAATATACTTCTAGAAGGATTATTTTTATTTTGCAATGCATATCTAATAAGATAAGAAAAACCTATTATAAGGTTTTAAGGTTTTTAGTGTACGAATAGGTATTTTTCACACCTACCTAGTTTCCCGACGTTTCGGCCAGGTTGCACTGAAAGTCAGCCGGGCCGTGACCACGGCTAGTGCAACCTGGCCGAAACATCGGGAAACTAGGTAGGTGTGTAAAATACCTATTCGTACATATATATACCTATATTCGTACATATATATACATATATACCTATATGTAAACGCGTTTATTCCCGTTTTCAAATGTTAGTGTAAGAGAAGTTTGTTAATGACAATAGAGAACCGAATCGGCATCTCATACGACACGACAGCTATCTTATAAACATCACCTCATAGAAGAGAAGCTCGAAGAAAAGAGAGGCAAAGAACGATCAAGACGATGTTATTTAAGTATTTAAAATAGAATATAAAGAGAAAAATATTGACCAGATAATGGAGATAGTTATTTGTTATGCAAGGCTTCAAAGTTGTTGCTTGACGTGAGTGCTTGTATTGAAACCTTAACAAGGGAAGGAAGCCAGGATTGAATTGAGAAAGAATTGAATTGAGGTTCAAAAATAGATTCATGAGCGTAGCGAGGGTTTCAAGGCACGAGACGCAAAACAACTTTGCTGCCGAGCGAAACACACAACTTTTCACCTCACTATAGCGAGGAAAATGGTAGATGAAAGAAAAACAATAGAACCTTAATAGAACTATAAAACATCGGTTTTCTAAAATAAAAGAAAAAGTTTGTCTTCGGATGCGTTCTGAATTTACACCTCATCAATTTTTATTCTTGCTTGTACTTTTTTATTTTGTGTGAATAAGTGATTATTGAAATTATTTTAGTTCTCAACGAATTGAAATAATTTAATAAACATCACTAGTTATCATTGTCAATTTAATGTCAACAATAATAAGAATGAAATATACCAACGGATTTATATTACATAAATAAGTAATGTGCGACAAGTCGCTTATTTGAAAGTGTAATTTTTTTTTTCAGTCCATCGTCAAGTTCGAATTTCAAAAACCTTATCCACCCTAGCGTGCAAAAAACGCTTTTGCGCGCAGATTTCTAAGGAGAAAGAGTCTTTCCGAGCTAGTGAGGTGAAAAAGTTTTTTTTATGATACCAAGTGAGGGGACGATGCAAGCAATGCTCACTTCATCTTTAATAATATATTTGAGGAAGAAGTTTATAAGTTTTTCTTCAACAAAAATCGGTAATAACGAACTAGGTATGTGAAAACGCGTATGAAAGGTTTTCACTCTAAGGCGACATAAAACTATTTAGCCGTGGGGCGACGGCTTAAGAATACATTGTCGCCTCCCCATACATGCCCGTGGGGGTCGTAAGAGGCGACCGAGGGCGTCACAAGTGTCCATCTGCTTAGCATTGTGGTAGGCTCTGTGCCGACTGGATAGCGACCACAGTACACACGGCGGAAAACCCTCCACAGTGAAACGCTTTTGCGAATCGCGTTCAGGGATCAGTTGGTGTACATCCAGTGCATTTGGCCAGACCGGCAAAATGATAGTGACGGAGTGAAGATATTTG
>NW_020654972.1:3808118-3842532 GCF_003589595.1 Hyposmocoma kahamanoa | reverse complement strand
ATACGGCATTTTGCTTTGGGGTAATGCCGCCGATATCAATAGAATCTTTGTCCTGCAGAAACGTGCAGTTAGGGCAATTTACAATCTGGGCCCCAAAGTATCTTTGAGAGATAAGTTTAAGGAAATTAACATTCTTACACTAGCCTCACAATACATTTATGAAAATATAATTTATGTTAAAAGGAATAGTAATTTCTTTATGAAAAATAGTGACAGACATAACATTAATACGAGGAATAGAAATAAACTAGCTTTTCTTGATAGTCGTCTTCACAAAGTCAAAAAATCATTTAAGGGGCAATGTATAAGCTTCTATAACAAGATTCCGGTTGATATACAAAATTTGCCTTTCTCGAGGTTTAAAACTATAGTGAAACAAAAACTTTATACTAAAGGTTATTATACAACTTCTGCGTACTTGGATGACAAAAATCCGTGGTAGTAACCCGTTTAGCTCATGGAGGTAGTCTCGATCTCTGATGTTTCAAATAAAAATAAAAAAATATTGTAAATGCTATTTACAAAGAGCAACCCCTAGAGTTTCTTGCTCATTCTTCTCAGGGGAATCTGCCTTACGAATGAGCGGTAGAGTTTAACCATTGTGACGATTTCAAGTGTAATAATGCTTACCTATGAAATAAAGATTATTTTGAGTTTGAGTTTGAGTTTGAACTCTTCTACAAAGAGCTCTACTGCTATGCTGACAAGAGACAAGCTCGTTTTAACTGCCTCTGTGGCCGAACGGTTACCATGCCGGCCTATCACGCAGAGGTCCAAGGTTCGATTCCCGGGCCAGGAGAAATATTTGTATGGCCTACATTTATTTCTCTCGTGAGTTTGGGTGTAATTTGTGGTTGTCCATGTGTTTGTCCACGGCACCCGCGACACAGGGTTTCTCTAGTGCGGGGCTATGATGAGTGTGTGCGTTTTTATTATTATTGTTATTATCGTAAATAAGACGGCCATTATTTTCAACCTTACAGGAAAAATTACTCTAACTGGTACTGAGTCAAGAGTAGGTCAAGCATGACTTAAATTTAACTCTACGGCGCTTGCAATATGAACGATCCCACGGTCCAAAGTGTTAAGATTTATGTGCTCTTGACTGTACTATTGAAAATGTTTATTTAGTCATGTAATAAGAAATGAAAGTATTTCTCCGCATTTAAATCGCGAAAAAACAAATATGCGCCATTTAAATCCGGAAAAACAGTTTCATTTTCATCGCGAAAACCTAAGAACTCGATATAGTCCTGTGATGATTAAGAATATTTTTGGTTATTGCAAAGAGTCACTCTCAGGTGAATTTGATCTGTTAAAGAGTTTTATTTTTTTAATCGATGTGACAATTTCAAGTAATTTGTTTACCTACGAATTAAAAATATTTGATTTGGTTTGACATGTGGACCTATAGAATTAAATACCGTTAACCAGATATTATCCATTCAATTTCACAAAAATCACCTACTTATTACACTCACTAAGTTTGAGTGGCCATGGAACTCACCGCCATCGAGTTCATCTTATGTAGGTACGTGCAAATTACAACGTGGGAAGAAGGTACCGCAACTGACTGCATAAATAAGTGTTTGTACAATTTAAGTGTTATTCTAATTGGCATTAGATCACTAACTCTCTGTCAGTTGTCCAAATAAAAATGCTCGTTACTAAATTATTAGTTGATATAGTTGACAGCAATGTATTTACTTTAAATAATGTAATAGGTACTGACTGCCCTTTTAATCTTGAATATTGCGGTGATCGTAATCGCGACATTCTACCTAGTAGGTTCTCTGTGTGGTCCAGATAGTTTACTAATTTAATAACATTATAGAGCACCTTGTTAAAGAGTTCGTACAGGGAGGTACTGCCACTTACCCATTTCTGCAGCCAAGCAGTAATGTGAGCATTACTGCGTTCCGGTTTTGATGGGTAAGGGTGCTGGTGAAATTACAAGCACATGGGACTTGTCAGCTTATGCCTCAGGGTGACGGGCGCAGTGGCAGTATCCCTAAGATCTTTGCGATTTAAAGCTCTGAGTGGCACTGCAACTGATAACAGCGCGACACGCCTATTCTTATGGATAGGCGTGTCGCTTACCACCAAGCGCACGACTTACCCTGTCCGTCACTTGGTATTATAAAAAAGTGAATCCGAGATAAGTGATTCAATTACTAATAACGTCGTCTTAAACTGAATACCTCGTATGTGATTGGTATGTAATTCTTCAATAAAGTAAACACAACAATGTTTGTAGTTAGCATTTCAATTAGTTAAATTTTACTCCTTTCAGATATTATGTTACTTTAATAATATATTTGAGGAAGAAGTTTATAAGTTTTTCTTCAACAAAAATCGGTAATAACGAACTAGGTATGTGAAAACGCGTATGAAAGGTTTTCACTCTAAGGCGACATAAAACTAAGCTCAGTTTTCCTCAAGTCACCGCCGCGAAAGCTCACAGATCTGGCGTATGCGCCGCGAACGCGCTGCATGTGCGCTGCGCGCATGCTGCTCACATACCTATTGCACGCGTGCTGCATGCGTGCAAGTAAATACACGTTATTATATGTGACGCGCGTACGGCACGCGAACAGATCGCACTACGTAATGCTCGTATGCAGCTCGCCAGCCTTTCGCAAACAGGCAGATTTGCGGCACTTTCGCTAGATCTGTAGGTACGCACCCACGTGACCAAAGACCACGGACTGATTCGTCGTGTTGGCCAAAAATTCGACTTAAATGCGTGACTAATCCGTTAGTTTGGTTAATAAGATGACTAAGCTAGTCAAACAGCTTGTTCCTTATCTACGACTAGAAATGAACCGTTGCAGCCTTAGAAGCAGAGGGCGTGGGTTCGAATCCGGGCTTGCACCTCTCAGTTTTTCGGAATTGTTGTGCGAAATTTAATTTGTTTACCATGAGCTTTTCAGTGAAAGAAAACATCGTGAAGAAACCGGCACACATCTGCAAAGCTATTTAATGATATGTGTGAAGTTTCCAATCCGTATCGGGCCCGTGTCATAAGTCCAAGCCATCTCATTGTAAAAAGAGACAGGCCCAGCAGTGGGACTATTTATAGGCTATATATTGTATCATTATTACAAAAACTTGAAATATCTGAATGGTATCAACGCGCGCATTGTAAACGCGACGTTTCGGATTCAAATCTCTATCAATCTTGAAGGTATGCTTAAAAAAAGTCATATACAGAGTTGTTACATTAAAAAAATAACACTAAGTTTGAAATAAAACCTCGATAAAAAGCAAATATATCGTCGGTTGAAAGGTAAAACCACATGAGTGACATTTACCACAAAAAATGTAATTTATATAGCTATGATAAGAAAATCACTATCTTTCTTCACGTGAAACTCAATAACAAAAAACCTATAAACTTAATAAGAGTTTTATCTGCAGAAAGATGCTGAATTTCTTACAACTGGTCATTGACCCATGGTAGGTCAATGCAACTGGTACATAATTTGAAGATTTTTTGTAGAAAATATTACTTTTGTGGTTTTACCTTTAAGCAGACAGTACACCAGAAAGTTTAAAATATCAATTGCAAACATATTAACTTAAACAACTACGTATCGATTTACATGAACTTAATGCAGAAGCTTAAAAAATGATCCCTCTCGAGCATCGTTACAATGACGTTGTTTTTAATTTTATGTTATCTAAATATGATTGAGTTCCTAAAAATTTAAACAAACAACAACCATTTTTAACAGTTATTTCATACAAATGGCGTATAAAATGCTAATAAAAATTTATTAATGTAGTGACCTGAAGACCAAAGAATCGCCGTAGTTTTTATTCGTATAGTCTTCTCTCCAGTAACGCAGCTCAGACTTGTAAGTTATTATTTATATGCATTGGAATTGTTACATGCAAACGTTTCAAAGTTCCTAATTATATAAAGAGAAAAAAACGTATTATATAGCTACTACTACAAGCGCCATCTCTTGTGATCTACAATATCATCTAACAGAATGAACGTGGAAAGTAAAGCAACAGAACGTGCGTAGAATTAAATTTTCATACGAAGTTCGAAACATCAGCACTTTAGTTAATACACTGCAAAATAAACAGATGGCGCTGACCTACATTAAAAAGAAAACCGGAAACATTCGACAAATTTTTTAATCAACCGTCGTCGGTCAGTAATAGGTTTGATATTTATTCATTGCTTAATAATTAACTTCCTAATTGTAATTAATTGTTCAATTGCATTATACACTCATTATGATGCAGTAAATTATTATTAGACGGAATTCTACAATTACCACTAATTCAAAATTTATCATTTTGGAAAGTGAATACGGGCATATTATATCATGGTACTGGTAGTACATATCTGCTTAGCAGTATTTGGAAAAACTTACTTTAGTTTATAAAATACGATTCTACTCATCTGTAAGTGTATTCGTATTATATTGGTAATATAAATAAATACAATCCACGCCAGTTGTACCAGTGATGGCACTAGCTAATGATACAAGTGCACTCTAGTACTTTTATAAGAACTCTTGAAATCATGCTATTATTGTTATGCAAACACCTAGAGACTCTTCAGTTTGTATGTCTCATTTAAGAGGTAGACTTATTACTCTATATTATATATATATATACATATATTTGATAAATACATGACTTATACATGTATACGAGGGTAGTTTGATAAATGCATGAGTTTAAGGTTAAATAAAAACTTTTTTCGGAATTCATTTTTATTTCTTAAATTTAGAACTCCGTACTAAGCAACTGATGCTACTTTTATAAAATTAACGGAAAAAAAAGGAAAAAATTAATAAAAAAGTTGGTGAGATCAATATATTTTTTGAAAATGGAGAAATCGAACTTTCGAGTACTCCGTTTCTCAAAAGCAAACACAACATCAAAACTGGTTGAATTATGATAATAAAATTATGATACGAACTTTTGCCACACCTCCAGTATTCACCAGATTTGGCCCCATTTGACTTTTCATCTGATTTTTTTATCGATTTTCATCTAATGAGGAAGTGATAGCTGACACAGAGGCTTATTTTTCAGTTTGACAAAAAATTTTGATGAGTTGAAGAAGTTAGGATACCGCTGGTCAAGGTGTATAGAATTAAAAAAAAATACGTAAAAATCTAAACCTCAATTAAAAAAACAAAGTTTTTTCTTCTCAAAATCACGGACTTATGAAACCCACGGTCGTATGTATACTATATATCGTTTATTTTAAATTTAAAAATTAACATTAATAAGTCCCAATACAAATATAGCAAGATCCTCAAACAATCAAAAATATATATGTACAAGTATTTTAAATAACAATACATAGTGTTCTTTTTATTATATATTATTTAATCTATGTCAAAAATTCCATATTAAAATTCTGAGTAAATCGATCGTGGATTATTGAATAATTCAACCTGTTGTTTCGTGAGCGCTGATGATCAGTTGCTAGATTATATCCGAAAGAAATACCAGTTTTTTGTTGACCGACTTTATTAGAGAGGCACCAAAACAAAAAAAAAGGGATCCTTTGGTTGAATATTGTCATATAATGTGCAAGTTAAGGAAATATACTAAATACAGGACGTAACAAAAGGTTAGTATTTTAGGATATAAAACAAAATTTCAGATAGACTCTTGACTTAAGTCTTAAATAAAAAATAAAAAAAACGAATTTTTTATATATTCTCATTTGGCTTATGACTACACCTTTCTTCTACACCATGTATATTCGTTATAATAGCATCTTCATAACGTAAAGGTCGATACACACGTGTACAGGCAATCGAATTTCATGCGATAACATAAGGCTCTCGTTACCTTAATGGGTTTACTTTCACTGATCTATGTTTACATACTTTTATATAACTCTTCAGACGTACATTATACAAATTTATGTGGTCTTAGTTCTCTTAGAGCGGTTTGGAGGTTATGATTGTGAATCAAAATTCCCCTTGCGATTGCCGCAGAAATCAAGTATTGTACAAATTTAAAAGAAGGACAGCAGTATGGACTACATGGGCTTGTAGTTTGTAATATAAAATCAAATAAATAAAGATATTGTTAAACAGGATTGCAAACTCCTTCAAGGGGCAGAACTATGTCCTAAATTTAAAATCGCATGTACTATGTCGTTGATGTCTTCTATATGGTAGCAAATGCAGCACGATCGCCTAGTTAAAGGTTAACTAGAACACTTATATCAAAATATTTTTGTGTGGCAGCTTCCAAGACTATCTCTAAATCCCGAACAAATACGGACTAAGAGACATTCTCTTTAATTGATCCCATTACGTTCAAAGATCGTCGAACTTGTACGAATAAATTCGTGCTTAATACTTACATAACAGAATTCGGAAGTGAATGCGCGTCGCACAAAAGTCTATGTGTCCCTTGGACCGTGAAGCTATTGAATAATTTCATCGGTAGTTAAACAGACAAAACAAAACACTACCAAGTTACGTACGGGGGACTACTTGGTACACAAAGTAGAGCAACTGTTGATAAAAAAAAATCTTTTGAATTTGACAAGCGTCTTGATTTCCTGCATTCATTTCAACTGGCACACTTTTACAACCGTAATATTTTCTAAACCCCAAATTTCGGAGCTATTCGAGTTTTACGGAAATTGACGATTGGAGTGTTAACATATTTCATTCTAGTGTATTATTTAATGTTACGAATTGGGCCAGTGAGGTGGAACATGGCCTTAACCCTCTTCTTAGCAGTAGGTTGTAAAAGTGGGTTGATGATTTCCTCGCTCATGGCTACTGCAATTACATTTTACGTTAGCCGTTTAAAAATAAGATTAATTCCGTTATGTTTACAAGTTGTAATACAATCATATACATATCGGTATCAGAACACGTATTTAACCATTCAATTAAAATTTTACCTTAACCATATAGATCAAGAGATAAAATTTGCAGTGACGTCTTACCTGATCAAATAGACCCTCAGTAATGTTTACATTCGTCAATTTAAAACAGGATTGATTCCAATGCTCAGGATGTCGCAAATAACATTGTATTCGTTATTTAGTATTTAAAGTTTTTAATCTTGTTCCAAATAAATAAATAATGTTTTAAAAGGTAACTTTTTAAAAAAAATTTAATACAACGTAAAAACAAAAATACCCGTTTTGCTCAAATCCCAATGAAAAACAAGCATCATAACAATTTTATACAGGACATATTTATATTGTAAGTTAATTTTATGATTCATTAAATAGTGAAATATATTTTTACTCACAAAATTAAAACCAAAACGTAAAGTTTGTCCGTTTCCAATTTCTACACTTTCTTGCAAGTGAAATTGGCAATTCACTGCAGTATGTATTATGCGGTGCTAACAACATAATACATGTAGTTGGCGACAGACGCACCATTCAAGCATAATTATCGTTTTTGAAAACCAATCGTACTTTTTCAACAGCATAGACAAATTTGTAGTACTACACCAATGGAGATATATTTTCATGAAGTTATTTCTACGATGGTGACTACGGGACAAAGCGCTGTCTACTTCGTCATTGTTATGTGCTTATATATCGCCATATATGCAAGTCTCATTAATGCAGAAGAGTCCGTGTAGGTTTTGGTATAAAAACGGCAATATTCTCACAAAAAATATTTATTACAAATACATCAACAGTTACCTTTATTATTAACCTAAAAATAATAAATAGCTTCCTTATATACAAAATAGTATTTACAGATATTCACGGTGACACATCAATACTAATGGGCAATTTCTCTAGTATGGAAACGAGTTACAGATCAAAATGCTATAAACATTCAAACCACATAATTACAGACGAGTTGCCGAAAAGAAAGCAAGCACTCTCGCAAGTATCCAAAACACGTACACCTACTGCTGTCGTCGAACGACCGGACCGCCGCGCCCGCAACGGTTGCCATCAGTCCGCACACGACTAATTAGCTGAACGCGTAAATTAATACCACCCACTGCACTACTTTCGCTGACACTGTGCCTAGACCACATGTACTGAATTTGCAGTACATCTATGGAAACTGCAAGGGATGCCCAAGTTTTTTACGCCTTTCTTCCTCTTTTCATACACGTCAGCAAAAGATTCAGGAAGTAACAAACTATGTTTTCGAAAACTATTCTTCACAATTACAATTTCTAATATTTACACATACGGTCATCCTAATTATTTGTACTTTAATAATGATGCTTTAATGAACTCTCGGTTTAATTTCCTCGCTGTATTTTATGGTATTATACACAGTCTCACTGTGGGCTCCGTGAACGTCAGATCCATGAGATGGAGAACCGTAATGGGAGCTGCGGTGGCTAAAATTGTATTTGGGCCTCGACGTATGTGAACTTAGAGAGCTATGGCTTGACTTTGGAGCTTTGTATGAAGAACTTCCTTCACCAAATTTGTTAGGAGAAGAGTATTTCACGTAATATTGAGGACTATGAGAAGAAGCAGCGTGAGCGGCTACCGAAGGTCCTGCAGAATGCGAAGATGGGAAACCGTATGTGGTACCTGGTGGCGAGTGGCTTCCGGAAAAGGAAGCCGCATTTTGTAAAGATGATCCAAAACCTTCGGATTTAGAGGGCAGGTACGAAGCTGATATAAATTTACTTGAACCACTGCCAAAACTACCTGGAGATCCTCCGAAACTAGCTCCGTGACCCCCCAATGAAAGACTATGACCATGGCTACCAGACAAAGAGTGAGAACCAAATGATGGTGCAGCATAAGCTCCGGATAAACTTGAAAGATCGTGGTCGCTCTGGGAACCAAGATATGTAGAGGGCTTAAATGAAGCTTTCGCCGGCTGAACGTAACCGCCGTTAAAACCTTTCAAAGACCCACCAAAAGAATGCCCAGAGCCACCCAAAGCTCCACTGATTAAATGCCCTGAACCGCCAAGGGAGTGACCATGATTACCAGAGAGGCCACCGTAAGCATGTCCAGTTCCTCCAAGTGACAACCCACCCAAAGAATGTCCGGAATTGGCAAGAGCTAGAGCAGAAGCATCGGCGAAAGAAGGACCTGAGCTACCTCCGCCAAGAACATGGCTGTGGCTTCCGGCGAAGTTAGAGTCTGCTGGGTTAAACAACACAGGCCCGGTAGAGCTGTATGAACCTAGTCCTTTAGTACCGACAGCATAAGCAGGTACGCTTGACTGAACTTGGAGTGACTGTTCGGGAGCACTATATTGCTGCAGTTTAGGTGATCCATAAGTAAATTGAGGAAGAGATATATCCTGACCGCCATGAGTTGCATCGCCTTGGAAGGGAGAAAGGCTAAGTGCTCCAGAATTGAGGCTTTCAGATAGCTGACTCATAAGTTGCTGTAGATCATTAGAGACGAACCCATGGGATGGTTGCAGTGTTAGTGGTGCAAGTTGGATAGTACTGTGTCCACTAGGCTGTAGACCCTCCGCAGCGTGTAGTTGATGTCCGGCGCCGGAGTTCGGCGCATAGGCGTAGGTAGGTTTTCCTCCGCCGACACTGTATCCAGCACCAATACTGATTGCATTCGTGCCCTGTTCGTGCCCGAAAGAAGGCGCCTGATAGCTATGTGATGTCCCAGCTGCCGGGTAAGCTATACCCGCTTCCCGTTTGTCTTTAGGGTCTACCATATGCTGTCTTATTTTGAGAGCCCATGATATGCTCAAAAGAGTAACGAACACCACCTGAAATTAAGAAAAATAAGTTTTATTAGTTAGTCATAAAATCACATCCTATAATAAAAACATTACATTGCGCAAAGTTAACAGGAACAAAACTAAAACGAGTTTAATAAAAACGAAACGGTTGCGGTTACATGCCAAGATTATGGCGACCCGCATGACACTGTTCAGATTAAAAGCTACATATAAATTTATTTTCACTTTTACCACTTTTACTTCAAATGCGCCTATGTTCCATGTGCGCATAGTATAATTTGTCTGATTAATATCATTTCTAGATTTTAGATAGAGTGCACTGTTAATTTAATAATCTCTTTCACGTAGCAGCACGATAACTGACAGTCTATACACACAATAACATATTTATTTTAGATAAATTGTATTACTTTCAAATTACTATTTTAGAATCCGGAAGAAATTTAAAACACTACATTTTCAAAGAATGCACCTGATTAATACTTCACAAAACACAAACTTACCGTGAATTTCATTTTGGAAGCTTGTTTAGGACGTTGATAACGTTGTTAAAACTAAATCACTGCACTTATAATAGGCACTACACAAAGATCTATAACACGCTGATCGGACGGCTGTATTGTGCAGCCGCCGAATTTGTAATGTGATGTCGCTGGGGTTCCACACAATTTATAAGTGAGTGGTGGCACGCACCCGCGGCTTATACTAGACGTTCGATCGGCCAGCCAGCGCAATGCGACGGGGCACTCAGGAGGGTAAAAGTGTACCAGAGGACCCTTTCACTGCTGAAAGAATGGGAGCGATCCATCGAGCTTCCGAGTCCAACAATGAAGTAGAAGTCCGGAAGTTACGTCGTCGATGATCACAGTTTGGTGCGCTTTTCGATGTCCCCTTGACGAGTAACAGGCGATGTGCCACGTTAAGTTGCATGACTCCCATAACTGTATCACTTTATTTTAAAAACCTGTATGATACAATAATTTACAAATACTACTACACATTTATAGCTATCGTAATTTTTTTGTTGGCGCGCGTTGAGGAGTGAGGGATTTCCTTGGGACTTGTAACTGGTTGGGTGAACTTTACATTTATATTTATACTTCAGAAGATAATTTTCTTTTCATTTAGGGAGCAAGGTAGTTGATAGGATCATAACGATTCGTGTCATTAAATATCTCAGAACAAACTCAAATATTTGCTGCGAAGGTTCAAAAAAGTCAGTTGTTTATGGCGGCCATATTAGAAATAGAAATCCATATTAGAAAATTGTTGACTCTGATAATTCTATCAGTTATAAAAGTAGTTAAGGACTTTGGTCAGATTAATGACCAAAGTCCTTAACTACTTTTATTTGATAGCCATGTGATTCATCTCCGACGTTTTGGCTGAAGAAGCTGCCCTTCTTTTTTCGATACCAATGAAATTTTCCATATTTATCAAAATTTTCGTATATGATCGCGAATACATGGGACAGATAATTTTTTCGAGTTTTGAGAGTCCATTAAGGGAAGTTTATATTATTGCACAGAAAACAAAATATCATTAAAATGACATCGCCTGTAGAAGGAAGGAAGAACGTATATACAAACAAGCCATGTGTATGTGCATGTGATGTATCAGCAGTTTGTACAGGTTGTGAATCAATGAACGTAAACATTATGTCTTATTATATATATTGCATTGCAAACGAAATCACCGATTGAGGCACTGCGGCTAGTGCGACAATGTATGGGACAAACGCACGCACAGAATTCGAAACATTCACTTGCACTTTCATTCAAATGATGTCATTTGTACGCACCGTGAGATTTTGAACCCAAACACGTAATTTGAATCGTTTACATGGTTCATGTGAAGCTTTTAATAAAATAAAGTTTACAACCGGAGTTATTGCGTCGTACAATAGTAAAGCTGTTCATGTAACAGGTACCTTACATGGGGGTTTGTTTACGAACACTAGAAAATAATTTACATAAGAATATTGTTCGACTGCACTATAGTAAATATTATTGATATTAATAAAGATTGACTGATTTTTCGAACTTTGCTAACTTTTACTTGTTCGAATCATGCAAATTATAACAAACAAGGAAATCGTTCCTTCTTAATCCTTAATTATGAAAAAAAAACTTCAAAAATTTGCTCTGCCGCTTTCATTGTGTTTGTTACATCTATTTTCAAGTTTTATTGAAATCGATTAACGAAAAGTGGGTGAAATCGAGTAAACCGGATTCATTCCCCAATTTGCCAGCCTTAGAGGTGGGATATTTTCTTCATCATTTAAATGAGACCACTACTGAGGTACTCCCCTTTCCAACAAATAAAGAATTATCGAAATCGGTTCACAAATATCGGAAAAACTGGATAACATGTACACAAAACTTCTCTCTTTGTAATCATGTTATTATGTTTTTTTCAAATATATGTTTTTGTATGTATACCTATGTATACCATACCTATGTGTATGTATATTGATGCTATTTATTATGAATCATTATAATACTTGTGTAAGTAACGGTAATTTTTATTTATTTTATTTATGTAGTAAACTACATAAATAAAATTTAATATACATACTTATATTTATTTTAGAGATAACTCCACTTTTGCTCGCCTTCTGTGAAATTTATATTTCTATTGTATTTATTTGGCGCAATAAAGAATATTACCAAAAAAAATACAGTCCAATTCATAACCTGGTTCTTTTTTAAACTTGGTTAAAATTATACATTCAATATTAACTGTGTGAATAAGGTTTAAAACATTTACACGCGATATCCGAATCTTCATCACATTTCACACGCTGTATTAGGTCTGAAATTTATCAAAATAAATCTAGTTTCTTTTAGGAAACGAGCTGAAAGATAATAATTACTTTCGAGTTAACAATAGATATACAAATCAAAAGCATAACGATGGAAGCACAGCGTAATTTGTATTATACCTTGTAATTATTCTTTGATTGCTATATTTTACTATGTAGGTAGTTCTGCGTGACAAAATTTTAAGAGGTGATGGATTTGGAAACATACTTTTACTCCAGGCAACCTCTATTCATCGGAAAAGGAAAATCAGCTGGTCAATACACCGTGGAAATATGTGTAAATTACAAGAAAAAAAATTTTTTTTTCCTAATAATAACTAAAATAATGTGCTAAACATCCACACCAATTACCTAGCCCTGCACTCCCATTCTCCATCTGACATCGTCAGATACAATTTTTTTTTACGCACACACTTAATATAGCCCCGCACCAGGGAAACCCTGTGTCGCGGGTGCCATGGACACACACATAGACTACCACAAATTGCACCCAACTCACGGGAGAAATAAATGTAGACCATACAAATATTTCTTCCGGCCTGGGAATCGAACCTGAGACCTCTGCGTGGCAGTCCGGATGGTAACCGTTTGGCCACGGAGGCAGTTACTTACTTACAATTACTGTCAAATAAGTAATAATCGACCAAATTAAAAGAAGCATGATGCAAATGACGGAAGCTTCATATGACATCCTTTCTCATCGTTCATACCTGTCTTAATTTAGTCGAGTATTATACTTATTTGACATTAATTGTTTCGGACAGACGTCGGACAGAGAACGAGAATCGACACTCAGATCATAAACTAGGAAATTCTATATGAGTACAAAAGCAACGGAATTCACTCCGGGACCCTACCCAGAACACTCAGACCAGAACTAATTCAGAAAAGTTTATTTCCCAAATTGATCTTACCAGTAATCGAACCAAAATCTTTTCAAAATCAGATCTTTGGTATTTAAAGCTCTGAGTGTTACTGCCACTGATATGAAACTACGTGTCGCTTACCACCAGGCTCACGATTTGTTCGTTCTGACACTTGGTAACATAAAAAAAATTAATTAAAGTCGTTCGTTCGGTCGTTAAGACCTCTTAGAACATCTTAGTTGCAAATTATTCTTTTTATTTTTTTTTCGAATAACTTTAATTAACACATTGTATGAATCTACCGTTTCAGTGTTACGCACATGAATATGATTAATATAAATATTTAATTTGGCTTGATTCTTCCGAACAAACCGAACGCCGTGAAAGTATTCTGTTTTGATTTTGTTGGTGGGTGTTTTGTTGCGTATTTCTTCGGCATTGTACTTTCCTGCGGTCCACTTATCATGTCTATCGGCGTAATTACACTATGAATTATGCAATACTATTGTTTACAAACATTGATCGCATTCCATTTTCGTTATTGTTACTTTACGTGTTATTACATAGAAACTTTTAATTTACAACAAGCGGTTTCTGCGCTGCGAAATTACATGTCCCCTCATCGACAAAAGACCAAACGTTTTCAATACGTCTAAATTACAATATCGAAAGTCACAACATCGATTCTCGTGATACCGAAAACGTTACATCAACTGGTCGGTCAATATACATATATTTATTATACAATTTTGTAACAAAACCCAAGAACTTCTTTTATTATTTTATGTAATGTTCGGCAAATTCGGCATGGTTACGTTATCAAGTATCTTCATTTAAAAAAATCACTCATGACATTTTTTTTTAACAACAATAAAACACATTTTTTTATGACAAAATGCATCGTAAGCCATCAAGGTGTACAAATGTTATGCACGTGAGTGCTCAACGGTTAGTTTGTTTTAAAACAAAAGGTAATTATAGGTGAGAATAATTACATTTGACTGACATGCATTGTAACAGGTCTTTGATTAATTAAATGGCGGAACCGATTATGTGGCGGAACCAAATGTTACATCGAATATGACTTAACAAAACGTATTTGTAAATGATAACAACCCGTAAAAAAAACATAATTATATCGAAAGAGAACCTCCTCCTTTTTTTTTAAGTTAAAAACAGGTCGTTTAGAACGGATTTTTTCAATAATAGTGACGGGGCGAATAAATCGAGCTTTAAATCGCAAAGATCTGAGGGATACTGCCTCAACGCCTGTCACCCACAAACATAACTTACCCTTACCCTTTAAAACCGGAACGCAGTAATACTCACATTACTGCTTGACCGCAGAAATAGGTAAGGTGGTAATACTTCTCTGGATAAACTACCCCACAAGGTGCTCTACTGCCACTAAGAAATTGTTCCGAGAGCTTTTAAAATATATATCAATATATATATATATATATATAATAATACAAATATATATATATATGTGTGTGTGTGTGTGAGTGTGTGTGTGTGTGTGTGTGTATATATATATATATACCTTTTAAAAAAGAAAGAAAAGAATAAATCAATTTTGTTGTCTGCCATAGACAACACAAAAAGATAAGTTTTTGTGTAGCTGTTTGGTTACTTATTTATCATTATACATTCGGTTTGCCTTTGGGCACCTTTACTCATGTGTCATAGACTAAAGACAATAAAAAATATGGTGTAACGATCCGAAGACATCTAACATTTCAAGGTATCAAACAAATTTTTGCTTATAATACTGATTAGTTTTCATGTTAAATATGAGTATTTATCCATGAAATACTTATAAAATTGCTATCATTGATTAATTTTATTACATATTCATTTAATTTATTTTTAATTTTATGAATTTAACAATAAATGTAATTTTATTTCTTTACTTATTACCACATACAATGTTACAAGAACAAAGAATTTGATGTAATAGTTAGTTCTCAAGAAATTGTAATTATAACTTTAGAAAGAAGGTATAGCTTAGACTAGGAATATCTAGTTAGAGCAGTGCCAGATAAATTCATATTCGATATTTGACCAAAGCACTAGGTTTCACTACTACTACTTTCGTCTGCCATCCTCTTTGACCTGTTTCTAAGCCACCAATCCTACACTCTTGATATTCATTGAAGATTAAGATGTTTCAAACATACTTTGACCTAAATAAATACTGAAGCACATATAAACTTATACTTTGGAACTTTTTTATAGCTAGGTAGGTGCTTATAGAGTGTGGTAGATTTCATGTGATATCCAGTGGTGATACTGTAATATTTTATAATACTTAAGTATGCCTCAGTATGAAGTGTATTTTGCCTCAATGACCAATGTAGGATGCAAACGCCAAATGACCAATGTAGGTTCACAAGTTACATTTTGAATACTAAAATTGTGTCACTGATATTGGTATTTTGTTCTTGTTGTCAGTTGACAAAATAGGTTGTTTAAAATTCCACAACTTAGCGAGAGTCCAAATATGTTAACAATAGAGTTTATGATTTTGTCAGGTTGTAAAATGGTTGTAAAGTACCTATTACCGAGTTTATTTTGAGCAAATTATATATATTTTTTTGTTTAATATATGATAGGCTTTAAATTTGAATAGTTTTCTTCAACATTGTTCACGTAATGTGGTAATTTTTCAGAGAATCCTGTGCGTAGCGAGGGTTTCAAGACACGAGACGCCAAACAACTTTGCTGCCGAGTGAAACACACAACTTTTCAACTCATTAGAGCGACGTAAATGGTAGATGAAAGAAAAACAGTTGAAATAAATAACATTAGTTTGTTTGAATCAAAAGAAAAAGTTTATCTTCGTATGCGTTCTGAATTTGCACCTAATCAATTTTCATTCTTGCTTGTACTTATAATTTTGTGTGATTATTGAAGTTATTTTAGTTCTTCGACTAATTAAAATAATTTAATATACAAAATTAGTTATTTATCAATTTAATGTCAACAATAATAAAAATAATCATTTTTCTAATGAGAAGGAAAGCCTTTCCGAACTAGTGAGAAAAAAAAATTTAGCCACATACAGCCCAACTAACTGCACGCAGTGTTATCTATCACACACGAAACGAATCGATGAGAGATAGGTAATTAAGTAAAATATTATAATAAACTTTATGTAAGTAGCTTGCACAATCAAACATGTAATGTATTATTTACTTTTATTATAGCTCTTTGTATAGTTTTTATTACATTTAAGGACTGAAACCAAGTAAATGCAATATAGTGTGTGTCTGTATTGAAAATGTGTTGTGATTGCCAATTTTATCCGTAATAATAATAAATAATAACATAAAGTTTATTGACTTAACTTAATCTAAGTAACTTAATGTAGAATATTACATATGTCATTCCTGGTGAACTTCTTTTAAGTATGAAAATACTTGCATCAGAAGCCACCGCTCGTCCAATCCGGTAAAGTTGTTACTTCGATAAGGTACCGATCTTATTTTAAAGTTGTAATATGTTTCTCTTTCAATCAGTGTTAAGTAAACAAAAGGAACAGTTATATATAAAAATATTAATTTCATACATTATAAATTTTATACACTTCACGCCCTATTTTTTTTCTGTACCAAGTGACGGAACAAACAATTCGTGCGCCTGGTGGCTAGCAACACGTCTGTCCATAGCAGGTAAAAAACTCAGAGCTTTACATCGCATAGATCTGAGGCGCACTGACTGCGCGCGTCACCATGAGACATAAGTTGACAAGTCCCATACGCCTGTAATTTCACCAGCACCCTTACCCTTCAAAACCGGATCGCAGTAATGCTAACACCACTGTTTAGTGGCAGTAGTTCTATAAACGAACTCTTTCACAAGGAGTTCTGTGCTACCCTTTTCTCATTGGGGTAGGCAGAGATAACAGCTTTCCACTTTCTACAATCCTGACGACGTTTTTCGCTTTATCAACATGCAACAAAACTTTCATATTACTTATATTAAGTTGTCTTCGTACGTTTCCTAACAAGAACACGGCAGTAATTAGATAGAACTAGAGTTAAAAAATTTGACCGTTTCATCATTTACACAACAATTGAAACAAAAATTAAGTGAGGCATGATAAGGGTAACGTACAACAAGTGTTATAAATTGTCCACACTTTTTGCCTTATCCCGAAATAATATAAATAATGTTCAAGGAAACACACAATGCTAATTGTACACTTATTCTATATAATATAAATAATAAATAATAAACTCATTACTTTACAAATCAATTACGAAAACCGCAACGCGTAACAACAAAATAAGAGTTATAAAAATTCCAGTAATACTGATTCAGCGATTGTATCACTTGGAAAAGTGGAGCATCCACCGACACCGACAAAATTCGTCATCATATTGCGAATTACATAATGGTTACGCGGCCGAAGCAGGTGGCCATTGGAACTGCGAGATATTTTCACTTTTATGGGCATTTTCGTTTGGTTGTGTAGTATGTGATTCGAGCACACAAGTAAGGAAGCGGATGCTGGAGATAGGTCTAGTGTAACAGACGTATTTATAGGTAATTATGATATTCGAGCTAATGTCCACATAGCGTAAGAGCTATAATAAAATGGATGATACATCCTAAAAAACAAATGCATATATTCTAAGGAATGAATTTACTTTATACAAATTAAGCTCTCTCAACTAAAATTCATAGTTTAGCATTGAGAATTCCTTTCTTACAATGAAAAATAAATTAAAAAATTACATAATAAACGAATTCACAGTTGTCGTTCACAAACGTATTATTGTAAGTTCTTACAATAAATAATCAGTGAATTAAAAACAATGATGTTATTATTGAATCGGGAATAATTCATCACAAGAGATGTACAACGACTACAGATGTAATTAAGAAGCGTGTCATGCAATACGTATTTTATAAACATTGCCATACAATCAATTACGTGTTCTTTACACGTGCTATACAAAAGACGTCAACGGCAGTATGCAAGAAAACCGACCCATCTTCACGTTACACACACAGGCTTATGTTTCAAAACATAAAACTGTAAGTAAAATTCCAATGACAAGTCATAATAATAATAAATTGTAAGTCTATAAGTATTTCAAAATCATAATTTAGAATTTTTTATCGTAATTCTTTTAAAACATGGTAGTACTAAAATTTCTCGTCTTTCGGGAGAGGCTAAGGCGTCTAAGCCATACTGTCAGATCCTAGATAAGATCCGTATCCGTAAAAAGACACCAAACCAGACCCAGTACGAAAAGGTGGATAATGCTATTTTTCGTGTCTATGATATGATGTGACTCTTTTGTTTTGTTTATTAAAGAATTTATTTAAGTCTCCTAAACATTATGTAGTAATTACTAAAAGTTGTCATTTACGTAACAACTCGTTTAGTAGCTTTAAGTTAAGCACCTTAATCTTTTGGTACTAGTCGCCTTATTAAGTGGAGTGTCTTATTCCTTGCGGCGGACTCGTTATGTATTTCGTAGTTTGATGTTCATTCATTGTTACGATTTTTTTCAGTCCGAGCAAGCGCAATAAAAAAATCATCTTGAAAAATTTGCATAAAGTTTGAGCACATATTATAAACTAAACTTTGAAAATTATTAGTTTATAATATTAGTATAATAATATTAGTTTCTATGTACTGGATGTCATTGTGTTTGTTATTTAATACCCAAAATGGGACTAAACTTATATAATAACTATGGCGTAAGCTACGCACTTCGATGTCTCGTTCATATTTTAATATATATTATATATATATCAACTCTTCAGAAAAAATCTTCTAATGATAAATGTTCTAATCAACTCTAGCACACAATCAATTTTCCACTCATTTGTAAAGACTTGCTTTAAATAAATAATTTTATTCGTAATACGTAATCGGAACACGTTGCCGGTCGTTACAATCAATCATGCAAAGCTATTAAAAATGTAGTAGATCAATTTTATTTCGCCTTGCTATATAGTATTACTTATGAACTTAATTATGACAGGTATTAGTTCCGATTAGGTATCAAATTATTAGTTTAGCTTCTGACAACTCTATCTTGTACTTATTTTGATAAAGATTGTTTAACTAATTTACTAATTATTTGGTTGAAGCCTGTAGCAAATAGTCAGTAAGTCCGGTGCTATTTTAGTGATACTTCACATATGTATGTATTTTAACGTTAAGTATTCGAAAGTACAAGGTATCTACTGATACTTAGTACCTTATCTAGATCAGGAAAGAAGGGCAACCAACGCACAACGCATTTCACGCGTATTATGTACCTAATATTCCTACCGGTTACCGGATCACGTGTGAGATATCATACCTATTACGAAATATGTTAGATAAGTTTGAATGGAATTTCAGATCACTTAGACGATTTATGTCGTCGCCTCCCTAATCTATTTTTAAATGTTTTATGGCTTGGCTGTATTATGTTTCTGTACTGCAATAGAAGGTAACGCATAATATTAAACAATAGTGATGTAGTCTTGTTTTGATCACTTTTTTCTCATGCTCCAATTGTGTACCCAATTAAGTAAAGCACGGTGGCACGGTATTCCTAATATTACTTTGATTCGTATAAGATTTAGTTACTAGTGCCTTTGTATTTAGGTGGTGAAGTCCTATATGCCTGTAATTTCACTAGCACCCTTTCTCTTTAAAACCGAAATGCAGCAAAGTGGCAATTCATCCCTAGGAAAACTCTTTCATAACGAGCTCTACGGCTACTATAAATGTATAATTTTAAAATTCCCCTTTGATAAAAAATTCGTCTTTACTTATAAAATTCAACTCTAAAGAGTCGTCTGATGATCTCTTCGTCATCGTGGCCATACAAAGAATTTTGAAAGATCGAAACAAGGGAAAATCTGATAGAGCTCATACGTCTTCTTATCGAGTCATGATAAATGCAAATGAGATTACATATTCATTTTATTTATATATTTCAAAAAATCTACCGTATCTCAAAGATTGTATTGAAACTGTATTTCGTCTAACAACAAACCATAAAAATAAAATAACAAACCGGTGTTAAATTTTGGTTCGAAGCAGTCACCTCTATCTGTTGCCTTGAGCAGGTCTTCGCGGGTGAGTATCGTGGATGAGGTAACACAACCTAGCCGAATTGCAATATGTGTAGGTTTTGACGGCGTTGTAAGGATGTGTGTGGTTTGGTATGATCATAATGAAATATGACACCTATACCATTCAAATTAAAATACACGCTAAAATATATTTTTGAAATGACCATAGACAATAATAACATTTTAAAAGAAAAAAGTTATTTTGTTTAAACTTAGTTAGCAAAAACCGCACAGACTTTTTAAATAATTCACTACAAAACAGCGTATTAGCTAGCAATTGACGAATGGGATGTCAATGGTTAAGTAAGAATTGTTTAAACTTTAAATGTAGGTGTCTTTATTTCACTTCATAAAAGTTCATTCAGTACACTTTTCTTATCGAAACATTATAGAACAAACAAAAGATAGCTCTGGTATGCAAGTAATTTTTGTTACAAAATAACAACGTTCATATACATTGTATTTATACATAATAAATAATTGATTCATACATTTTTTCAAGATAAAGCATTCGCGCAGTCTATACATCACTGTAAGATTAATAACTTCTAATCTAAAAAAATACGTGGGTTGCACTATAAGCATGGTTTAGTGCATTTTTTGTACTGACCTGTAATCAGAAAACGACTTTCTACCGCCTGAGTCAGATCTTATTTAGATATTTACTTCGTTCAAAATTACCATACGTGATTAATATCATAAGAAATGTAATAAATCTGATTTTATTATGAATTTGTAAAGTGTCGTCAGTTCTCCAGTTGTTGTTAACGAATGTTGTCATAACAGAACTACAAAATAATTAACTTACTTTTTAAACACTTTTGTAAAATAAACGGGCACTTGAAATTTTAGTTTTCTTTCTCTAAAAAAAATTTATATGTATAAGAATAGTTGGAAATAATTCGCTCATGTGGTGCTACACACACTGCAAGCAATTGTACTTATGTTACAAGAAATGGATTTGAATTGATTTAATAATTTTATTCCAAATGTATGTCTTGTAAATAAAACTGTGTATTTTTACAATATATATAAATTTAAAATTACTGCCGATTCTTCTTCAAACATAAACACTTGTTATGCTACATACTTATATGTTAATATACTCAACTGAATTTTGCCAAAATTAAAATTACGTTAATTAAATTTTTATTGAATTGATATTCAATTATTTTTTGTGAAATTACTCCACTAGTTTGTTATAATTATTAATACAAAGATCGAACACTCAGAAAAAAATCCTTCGATCCGGTCGGATTCGAACCGACGTCTTCTTGCATACCGTGTCAGACGCTATACCAACTAAGCCACGGAACGAACCAACGGACCTCACGAATTTTTCTATGTGCTTGGGTCGTGTCTTTGTACTTGGTCTTTATTATCATCTATAGTATTCAGTATATTTACACGAATGAGCGCAATGCGCTTTCATAATCTATTGACAAAATTTGACTTTGATGCTACAACCTATCTCTGCACTCTAAAATAGCCTTTAAACTGAATTGTTAAAGCAGAATTCGAATGGAAACTATAATACATAAGATTGTTAGGAAGCACGAAAAGCAAAACAAGACAACTTTAGAATTATGTAGCGTATTACTATAGTATTCTATTTTTAAATACCTATTCAATATTGAAGACTGAGATGAAGTTATTAAGCTCAAATAAGGGAAAATGTTAATGTTAAGTAGGGAGCTCAACAGAGATGGTTGGCGACTACTCCACCGATAAGGCTTAGAAGAAGTATTTAAGTACACTTGGACTAGTGGTAGCCCTATGTTTTCTTACTGTACTGATAAAAATCCCCACAAAGTAAAATTGTATACAACAATTACACAAATTGTCACTAGATGCTAATATTTGGTCATGGAAAAATTTCCATTTTGAAAAAAAAACATATTTTTCCGGATATTTTTCCAATATTTTTACACTATTTTTCCACATTTGACGTAGCCACTTGTCAAAAGTTGAAGTAATTGAACGAAAAAGATTGTGCCATTACAAAGCTTATTTTCGCTTTTGCCCAATCATTTAAAATCTCGATTATATCTAACTTGCTTTTAGCAATACAATTTTATTTTATAATTCACGCTAGATAAAACTTCAAAAGATATTTCTAAACAAAGAACATAACAACAGACTTCGAATTATATTTTCGAATTTTTTAATTAATTTTTCGAATTTTTCAGAATTTTTTCCGGAAAAATCTATTTGAAATGTTTCGGTAAATTACCCAACAATACTAGATGCCGATATGCATTTTTAAGTAACTACGTATATTAAAAATACGTACGTATCTGTGTACAATACGATTTATCTGAACTGTTTAAATAATACGTTCCTAGTAGCAAATAACACGTCTACAATACTTGCATTACTGCTACAATTTAAAACAACATTTCGATTGAATTTATTGATTTTTTAACGACTTTGCAACTGACCTACCGTATTGCTATTCTAAGGTCACCTCGCCCACTATGTCATTTTAAAGGGTGAACAGCAATCAAAAATCTCCCCATATTTCCTAAATTCAAGATAACTCCTATTCCCTATTATTGTCGTCGTAATAAATTCAAATCGGCAAAATAAGTCCCCTGAAGTATTCTTTCAATAATATAATCTCATAATCATACGGAAGAAACTCAAGTTATACCGCACATGATCAAGCGTTTTTGAGCAATCTTGATATTATAAGTATTCACTAAATGATATAATCGGCGCTATCTGGAACAAACATTTTATCCACGCGATTTTTAAGTAAACACATATCATTTGCCTTATTCACACTAGTTTTCACACAACTTGCATAACAATTATACATCTTATAAAGTAAGGTAAATGTATGCATGCTGTAACATACTTTCTCCTAATACAGTTGCATTTATTCAGTTTTTTTTTATATATTTCATACATAAAGCGGAATAATATACATATATATTAAAACGGGCAAATTTGTAGGTAGTTAATATTTAAAAAATGCTTTTATTTTCTTCAATCTCTCTCAGGATCTCAATAATTCCAAAACACGAATTATCAGTGATACCATTATGTAGGTATCTATACGTATCAAACCTCTTCTTCTTATCGTACCAATGGCTTATACTTATTACAGTATAAGCCATGGCAAGCATTAGCTTGCCATCGTTATGAAAGGATTTGCCAATCGGCGTAAGATACTCGCCGATTGATGCCCAGAGTGCGTCTGACGTACAGGTAAGGATTGGTACGTCGTGAGGAGAGGCTCCTTTCGTGCTTTGTTATAGAGGTATGATGGGTACCCCTATAACATAGCTCTTCATATCATAAATCAAAGTTATAGAACATTAGGCAAATACCTCGACTTTTTGGGTACTAGAAGACGGAAAGAGAACGTGAGGACGGTCAATAAAAAATTGAGACGCGGGCTAGTTTAACAGGAAAAGAAAAACATACGCCAAGAACCAGGAAGATGTGTCAGTTATGTGCCAAACAACCACACCACCACACCTGGTCCCAAACTAGGGAATTCCCTGTACTGATAATAATAATAATAATGCATACACTCACAGCCCCGCACTATGGAAACCCTGTGTCGAAGCTGCCATAGATACACACATAAACACCCAAATTCACGAGAAAAATAAATGTAGGCCATACAAATATTTCTCTCTGCCCGGAAATCGAACTCCGAACTTCTACGTGGCAGACCGGCGTGGTAACCTTTCGACGACAGAGGTAGTTAAAGTTATACAATAAGTGCCAAATCAACGAAATTCACTCTACAGCACTACCCAGACCAGATCAAATTTAGAAAAGATCATTTCTCAAATTGACCCTACCGGGAATCGAACCCAAACAGTTGAGTCACCGACGTCATCAATAGACGATAAAGAGGCAGACATTTGCTCGGAGCCAGTATTGTGTTGGTTATTATAAAACTCTATGTACCTATATCTAGGTATGCTTTTCATGTGTCGAATCATAATCCAACACCCGTAGACGTCCACAGATTACACGGATCTTAAAAAAATGCATATGTAGATATTACGAAACATCGCGGTAGACTATTCCTATTCAGTATAATTTGAAATAACTTTCTCCGATACAATTTTATGTCCTATTCTACTATTGCGTATAAAATAATTTAGAATGATATCGTTGCATTTCATGGACATCAGTGACAATGCTTTCGTATGTTGAGCGAATTGCTGTAATTATTGTTGCTATAAATTCCTTCTTATATAATAACAGTATGCTCTCCTCGTAATCTCCTGCCTGTAATCGTGCTATAGTCGTGTAACAATAATCATTAAGCTTTGATTTTCTCTTTGAACAAAGGATTTTGTAATCGCAATTTCAATCTTTAAAAAGTTTATAGCTAATAGAAAATTAATAGTTTTATAGCTTATCAATGGTATTCAATAAATATATACATATTATATAAGCAATGTGTAATAACAATAATATTTACAGCACGTGTTATTAAATTCGTGAACCCATATACAAAATAATGTTCGTACAATGTTATAGGTGAATAAATATCCAGAAATAGAATGTACGCTACATCATTCAAAAGCTGTCTTGTTTTGCTCTACTTACTTCCTGACAATCTTATGCATTATTGCTTCCAATCAAATTTCCGCTTTAACAATTCGATTGAAAGACTATATTAGCGTGAAGAGATAGGTTGTTTGTATCGAAACGGGGTGCATCGAAGTCGGATTTTTGTCAGTGGAATACGGAAGCACAGGGCTGTCACTCGTCAAAATATAGTTTGTATATATTTAAAATATACAAATCAATAAAATAGGTATTTGCAGTACTAAGTAACAAGTTAAATATCTAATATCTTTTGTTTCTGTTGTGCTGTAAAATCATCCCCGAAAACAAATAGATTAATACGGAACAGCCGAATTTTTTTACAATTTCAGATTAGAATGAGTAGAATCGACCCAATTCGGATGTAATATACCTAAATAAAAAATTAAAACACGTACACTGTAATCTGAATTTGATGGCAACCCTAATAAAATGGGTCCTCAATTCCAAAGTTATTATGTCGGTCGGACTTGTTCCGTTTTACTCTTGGTCTTTTTTCGCAGTGCACACTTTTACTATCACTCGGACTCGGTCTGACTCCAATAAGACCTGTTACTGATTTAATCGCAAATGTTAACACGCTCTAGTAAAATTATGTGGTATTCCTTTCGCTGCACCCACCACAGTAAATGCAGGTGTCGTCACGTGTAAGGAGTTACTTCACTTTTTTCCTCGAAACATTCTTCTGTTTTTAGTGAAACTATTGAAGATGTTGAATGTTGTAGAAGACAAGCCCTCATTTCAGCATTTTAAACAGTGATTACCCCGACTTCTTAAGTGATATTTCGTTAAACCTACGCATTCTATGAGATAATACCGCCCTATTGCAGTTACCTTAGCGTCGACTAATTACACTACATAAAGTAACCCTTACTTTAAATTTAAAATACTAACAACCGCGTAGGACAATATTACTAACATCATATACAACAACTTTTATCCCATGACTTTTAATAATTCAGCAGATTTTACTTTCATGCAAAAATAAATAGATTTAAATCGTTCTAACCGATAATAACTCTGTGCAGTACGAAGGTGGGAGTCGAGTAGTCGCAGAGAACGAATGCACGTTTGATCGTATTTTACCAAATACTTCTACTAAATCTGAAAAGTGTCAAATAGTACAACAAAAACTTGAAAGTTTATTTTTGATGAATTTACTACGTTTTGTAAAAAGTCATGGAACAAAAGTTGTTGTTCTTTATACCGCTAGCATAAGTTTGGACAGTGCGAGTTTGGACAATGCGTTCAGTAATCACTATCTGGATGTTGCCATATTCACTTGTAATTTAAATACACTAAAGTGTAAATTCACACATATTTTATTTTATTTTTAACCGCTTTTTAAAAAAGAAGGAGGCTTTCAATTTGACTGTATTCTTTGCGTGTGTTACACGATTACTCTAACATTTGTGAACCAATTTTGATGATCCTTTTTTTGTTGGATTGGTACCTCAGTTGTCCCAGTGTCTCACTTGTGCACCTCTAAGGGTGGCCACTTTCCGTTAACCGATTTCAATCAAACTTGGCAAATATGTTTAATTTAGAAGTCGTATCGTAGTATTTTAGTATTCTAAAGTGCAGATATATTTGTTACATTGAATAATTCTTGACTTATACTTTAGTGAAGAGGTTGTATTCATTATGAACTGCTGGCTTTGTATGATTATTATTTATTCTAATTAAGGCTCAATTGACATTGCCGCGGAATGCAATGTACTTAGCGTAATGAACTTTATATCAATTGTATAACGCACAAACTAAATACGATACCGGTAGATGCGAGAATTCCCAAGACAGTGTACGAATTCTCCGGAAGACGCGACGTGTTTTGTGTCTTCTATCTAGTTTGTACATTACAAAATTGACATAAATTCTATCTCATTTATGTGGTCTATGATCTCATGCTATGGTTATAAAAATTCGCTTCCACTTATAAAGGAACGGCCCTTGGCAATGTAAATTTATCCTTAGATTTATAGGCAATTGCATCAATGCAAGCGCGCGACTGCATCGATGAAGTCGCTTATGTTGAATCAATATGTGTGAAAAATCTATACAGGTTTTGTTTGTTAATTGTAAATTTAAAAGTGAAATAAGTAAATTAATTCATTAAAAACCTGCACCGCGTTTGCATCGCGATTACATGGCAATTGCATTGCGTTTGCTTCGCGATTATAACGCTGCTTAAGTCGTGCGTGTGTGCAAACATAGACAGTTAACGACTGCATCGGGTGTGAATAGCTACAGACGCGCTGCGAAAAATCGCCGTGTCTAACCGCTCTTAGTGCTTATTGTTCTGGAATAAAGCTGTTACTTTGAAGTTGTTAGTTTTGCATGATCGAATAAATAAATAAATAAATAACTAAAAGTCAGTAAATACTACGTATCTCAGTTCGGTTTTTATGTAATCGCATTCCACTGCAGAGAATAAATTGAACTGAGCTAGTAAACTGTTTAGCCGATTTGTAACATGTTTGTAGTTTCGTTTTAAATGACGACATACGTGGCCTAACTGTTTATACCATGGGCGGTCGACGAGGAGGTCGTGGGCTATATTCCCAGTAGGACCAATTTGGGAAATGACCTTATCTAAATTAGTTCTAATCACGATGTTCAGGGAAGTGCCCTAGAGTGAATTCCATTGCTCTGGTACTTATAGTAGAGGGCATTCTCTAATTTGAAACCAAGCAAAGATAAAAATTATGTGTATACGTTTTTTTTTGTTGATGATTACGCGTGCTCGTTCTTATGAGTGTTATTTATCAGTTAATCACCTAATTGTCACAATAAATGATGCCACATGTGATCATCATCAGTAGTGTTTTTATGAAAGAACTACATTAAAAAAAATTATATATAGAAATTTTAAGCATAAAAAAGTTATCGACCGATTTTGTTTTTAAAATCTTAACACCTCTTTCCTGAAAATTTTCATTTTGAAGACGTAGCCTTATTACATCAAGATTGCGCGATATTCTTGACTATTTAAAAAGCAAATAGATTAATTCCTTTCGGTTTTTTAATTTTAGAATTGTTGTGTCGTATTGCGTAATAAACGCAATAAAAACGTTAGAAGATTAGCTCAGTGCCTTTTAATGGAAATTTATTCGTCACCGAGTCTCGCCGAGTCACATGTGAGACGCAGCGAATACCCTACTTTTACTATTGCATTTAAGTAATTTTCCGTCAAATTTCCGTTCATTTGAGCCTAGGAATACGTCAGCTCTACAAATTGTGGACAAGTTTTATTCTGACACATGTTACTTGTTAGATAACTGAATAATTAGGCGATCTCTTCAACCATAACTTTAGTAAATTCTTGCCACTATTAAGAAATACGTGGGGCGCACTATAAGTTTCCGGAATGAATAAGAAAAAAAACTATAAATGCATGCACGCGCGCGATTTTGGTTGGATACGGCTCATATCGAAAGACCTATACGCTCGATTGCTACTTTGTTTTGGGATCGTAACTATAACTCCATGTTTCGATACCTGTCACTATGTCCAATACCAAATTTCACGCCCCTTCGTTGAATCTGGTAAGCATGATTGCCATGCTTACCAGACATTTTTTGAGCCTCAGTCAAATTGCGTGGGATCCACCGAGAGCACAGCTGTTTCACACCTAAATGTTTGTGTAGTACCTATTGATTGTATTTGACTCATGCCTATGCGTGAAGATGCTCAAATCTCATGGTATGTCACATGCCTGTCTGTTTTGATCATACGGCGCACAGCATCGATGTTTTTATTGTTCAGAGCAGTGGACGAGCGACAATCACGAAATTCGTCACTGAGATTCACACGACCGCATTTGAATTCTGCAAACCAGCTATAAATAGTCGTCTTGCATGGTGCTTCGTCGCCAAAAGCAGGTTGAAGCCGAGCGAAGCTCCGCTGAGCTATTCACGTACACTTAAAGTCATACAAAATCGTACTTCGAAAATTTTTACGAGTTAAATCCATGGTGATGAAGACAACCAATTTCTAAAATGACGACACAATGTAAAAACAAATGACAGTCAGATGAAACAAACTGTATTCTACAGCCAAAGAGTTCAATTTTCATATGTTGTAATTACAGTATAAATGTTGTTTATGTAAGTGGTCAGTTCCGGAAACTTATAATGCGCCCTATGTAGCTGATACTTACTTATCTCATAGGTTAAGTAGTTTTGATGTAAGTTTGTACCTTTACCGTGAATTTATAGTCACATTTGTCCCAAACGACCACGAAAGAAAATTATATGTAAAATGTTACTTATTCTTGGGACCACTAGAGAGCACTTCGATTTGCCAATCCCATATATCTCTACATAAGTTTTGAAAGCGAGCCCGCACAGGGACCCTCTGTCAGGTCCTAACCCCAGATCAGCCCGTTTGCACGGACATCATTCGATTCTCTATGGCTAGCTAGTGCCTTAGGTGAACCGCTCCGGGTGCACGTACAGCACTCTCCCTATTTTCCAGATAGGTTACGATTTGCCATATAAATTGTCAGTTATAGTAGCAGTCCTTGTGAAAGAGTTCGTCCAGGGAAGTATTGCCACTTTACCCACCCATTTCTGACGCCAAGCAGTAATGTGAGTATTACTGCGTTCCGGTTTAGAAGGGTTAGGGTCCTGGTGAAATTACAGGCACATGGGACTTGTCAACTTATGTCTCAGGGTGACGGGCGCAGTGGCAGTGCCCCTAAGATCTTTGCGCTTTAAAGCTCTGAGTGGCACTACAATTGTTATAGACAGGTGTGTCGCTTACCACGGTTTGTCGCGTCACTTGGTATTTGAAAAAATCATTTCATTTAAGGTAGCCTGAAAAAAAAATCAACGTAGCGATAAGGCCGCCTATTGTACAGCTTATTATGTTATACTTGTTTTACATTACAGTTCTGTGTAATTTATAACTGTAATTTATTAATATATTTTTGTGTGCAATAAAAAATTAATTATAAATTAATTTCGTTCAGCCGTTCATTTCGTTAATTATAATAATAATATTGCATACTAAGATAAGAAAAGTACCATTGACCTAAATGTGTGAAATATATAGTTCTTACTTCAAAATGTTTAATTCGAGTGTAAAAACTACAATATCTGGGGTGCACGAAAGGACCCTGGGCGACAATCGACGAATACCTTAAGCTGATTGACAAATTCTTTCTCCACAATTACAAGCATTACAGTGTATGTCATTGATACGATAAGAAGACTGCATTATCAACAGTCTATCAATGCGCGTCTACTGAATCGAGAACACAATTTTGTTGTAAAATGAAAGCTAACTTGACCATTATATTTTTCCCACAAAGGGGGACACCTGGGGCCTTACCATGAACTCTTATTACATTTCAGTATAAGTTCGTAACGACAAAAAAGCGGGATGGTGATATACACTTCATGTAGCGCTGTCTCACAACGGCTTATTTTAGGTCCTAAACTGAATCGTAATAAGAGTTCATGGTAAGGCGCCTATAAATTTATTATTGTTTTAAAAATAAAATACATGTTTATGATTGTTACGAAATGTTTAATGGTTCAGTAAAATTTAAAACAGACCTAAAACTGTTTAATGATCAAAAATTCAAAAATAGGATTAAAGTTGTGTAGTCTGTTGGGCTAGCTTTATAAAAACGTAAGTATTTTTGGCTTTCGCACCGTATTTTTTAAATTAATGCCACGTGTGTCCTGCTTTGTCAAACATTGTTACGTATTTTGGGGACAGCGGGACACGAAGCTAAAAAACGGGACTGTTTCGCTCAAAGTGGGACGTATGGTCACGTTACTCATAGCACAACTCCACCATCCACCGAAATATCTATCAAAAATGGAAAAAAGAAATGTATCACATATTACAAAAAGTAATGTAACTTCTAAAGTAAAGTCGCCGGATGTCGTGAGTGTTGTGTGTTGGTCTAGTGAGAACCCTAGTGCATAAATAAATAATGAAGATCAAGTGGTAGTTAGAAAAACTCGCACGGTTAGAAGAAGCTGACATGCCGCTTCAGTTCCTTCGAGACCATGGTTTTGCAATGCGTCCGAAACGTCGAAGTAATTAAAATATGTTTTATACATGATTAAGTCCCGAATTAAAAATCATATAATGTAACTCCTGCCTGTCAATACAGTGACAACTTCTTACGAGTAAAACGTGAAGTCTTGCTTTTCCTTGTTTTATAGGGACAGAGCGGACAAGGAGCGAACGTGACTGTGATTATTGTCTAGTTTAAATATTATATTTGGTTGATTAATAGTACATTAAATGTTATTATGAATAAATTTGTACATATAGAAGGCTACTCGATGTATACCGTGACGGTTGGATTGTGTTCAGAAGAACAATGAGTGGACAATGCCAGGTTGAAAATCAGTACGGCGTGGCACACAGCCACAAGGATATTAAACTGAGCCAGTTCCTTCCACGCACAGTCGCTGTTCTGTTATTATTGTTCTGTGTTCTGTTTACCATAGTTATGTGCAGTAAATAAATGGTTTAAATACGCCAACTTATTTTTTAGTCATTTTCTGTTTCGAATGTAAACAGCCTTATTTTATTTACTAATATTATTATGGGGCATGGAATCAATAATTCCACGATTTTACAATTAAATATTGTAACTTTTTCATTTAAAAAAACCGACCTCAAAGTACGCTTATCGGCTTTTTTCGATTTCCATGGGATCCCCGTTTCAGATTCTGACTTCTTGGTGATAATGGGACTGATACGGACTCCTTTGCACATTTTATATTTTATTTTCTGGTTGTCTTGGTGACGGTGATTTTTTGATGCACTGTGTTAAGTAAAAAATCGACTTTAATTTGCGGAAAATAATTAGTCATTTGTGATAGCTGAAATGAACCTGGAACAGCATCAGACCTCGAGAGTACACCCTTTTATTACATTTTTTTCGGAAACGACACTCTGGTGACGAGAGCGGGGTTTCGTTGCACGAAAAGGGACAGAATTCGAGTTCCACAGATATTTTAGTCGGGTTGTAATAACAAAAACAAAACATGGTTAAGCAAAAACTGAAGTTTTAATATACCCAAAGAAGCGATATTTACAAAAGGTACCAATATAACGATTTAGAAAGGTATATACGGTGGCGAACAGGACGGCCAGTGTTGAGGTGAGTGATGGTGATTAAAAGAATGCAGGTCCCACGTAGCCAGGCGCGATGAAACGACCACCGAAAGCGCCGCCGTTCCAAACTGTAGGCCCGGCAACTACGGTCTATGGAACAAAAATAATTGTTAAATCGCTTATAAAAATACACATTGTTTTTATAACATTGATTACGTAAAAAAAATCCTTCGATCTAACAGAACACGAACCTGCATCTGTATCATACCAGGGCGACCGCTCTGTGAACTGAGCTTACAGATCGAGTCAGCAGACTTTACAAATTTTTCTTTGCGTTTGTTACAGATCTTTGTTCTCGGTTTTTTAAGATATACGAACCAGCAAACAATCAGATAGTTCACTTAATCGAGAGATTACCATCGCCTAGAGACATTTCCTAATTTAGAGAATTTTTTTTTTACAGCATGATCCGGGTACAGAGTTCTTCAGTCGAAAACATTATAACATTATAATGTTAAAACACTAAACAAATTCAAAAAAAGAAAAAAATCTTTCTATCGTAAGTGTGTTGCCAGCCGTGGGTAATACGATGTTCGTGTATGGCTGTGATTATCCTGATTCCCTATCCTTAAATCCCGAATTACAGTGGTGCTGCTTTACAGTAGAAATATTAAGAGATATTATCTACCCATCCCTGAAAATACAATCCGAACGTAAAAAAACTTCAAACCTTTAAAAGATGTGTGAAGACCCCAACCCACGTTGAGCCAAGTTGGTGAACTAGCCTAAACTGGATTATTATAGGTACATTACATAACAAACGACATTTTTTCTCAGCTCACCTGCTACCAACTGGTGGTCATAATTATTGCCTAAAGGGGGCCATGAAATTGAATAACACATTCTTGAACTAAACGCATGCATCATGCTAAGTAGATCGCGACCCATTTCTTCACAAGAAGCGGGACAAATGTAGAGAACGATCGGTAAGACATTGAATCAATAAGTCTATAATATTAAAAATAGAAATACAGTAATGGCTTATAAACTACACTTTAAGTTCAAAATTTGCGTTTTTTATAATAACAAGTGAAGGACGATTAACAAAGTTCTGAGGGGCATTGCCACTGCGCACGTCACTCTGAGACATAAGTTGAATAGTCCCATGCGCCGGTAATTTCACCAGCACCCTTACCCTTCAAAACCGGAACACACACTACTTGACACTACTGCTTGGCGGCAAAAATACGCAGAATTCTTCCACAAACAGTAAGCTTTAGGAAACTTTTTTTTAAATTTATGTAATCGAGTAAACAAAACTAACCAAGGTACCAACAACTGGCCGAAAAGAAAAATTCCGCTTGGAAAGTGAAAAATGGATAAAAAGATTTATGATACAAAAAGGTTTTTATACAAACAATATTGTTCTTTAAAGGACTCTTACCCTGGCATAGGGCGTGGCGAAAGGCGCATAGGCACCGGCTGTGAAGAACTGAGGAGCGGCTGTGGCTAGCGCCAGCACGCAGCACACGAACAGAACTACCTGCAAGTCACACGTTATTATTACCTCTGTGGCTCAACTTCAAAAGATTGCTACTAGACCATCGTTTTTTAAACGGGTACAGGGACCCCTGGAGAAGCGCAGGTATGCGTAAGAGGGCCCTCTTAGAATAATCTAAGCACTAGAAACCCAAACCTGATTTCGATAAAATGCTGTATTTTAAATTGTCCGCCATACTTTTCATTGATCGCTAAGGTATCCGCAGCAAGAGAATTTTCTGTTTTTTTACACACTCAGACTCAAAATCAAACTGTATATACCATTTATGCGTTGAAATACTACTGAAAGAAAATACTGTTTGTCTTTACTTATGCATACGATGGTCTTAACCCTCTCCTTAATTGAGACCCGTGCCCCGCAGTGGGATCTAATGCTTCAGAAACTTTTGCAGGCATGGGCACAACAAATCATGAAAGTTACATAGCAATCGGATAAATAATAATAAACATTAAAATATTTGTAACTTTTTTATTAAAAAAAAAACAGACTTCTAAACTTCACGGAATTACATCTATCTATTTGCCAAGTTTTATTGAAATCGGTTACCGGAAAGTACGCGAAACCGGATTCATCCCCTAGTTTGCCAACCTTAGAGGTGGAATATTTTATGGGATCAACATTGAGGCACTCTCTTTCTAATCTAATCATTGTGTAACATACACACACACAAAAAATACTGTGAATTGAGAACCTCCTCCTTTTTTTCAAGTCGGTTAAAAACAAATTTCATTGTGTACCCTCTGAC